>NC_142676.1:11290000-11523791 GCF_964200805.1 Pocillopora damicornis | reverse complement strand
CAAGTTTTGGTTAAGTTTATTTATTGAGAACAGAGATTTATATAAATACAATTGAGACTTCTTCTATAACTCCAGCGCATGTTATACCTACAATCACGAAACTCAAATACTATTAATCATGTCGTGTAAGTCGGTTATGCAATAAACCTGTGAGGAAACAGCAGTTATTCTGGCGCATGGGTAGACAGGTTTGTAAATTATCATATCAATGGACACATTTTTTTTAATTGTTTAAAAAAACTTGTTAATTTTACCTTATTGTTCTATTGATAGCAAATAACCCAATCCAAACGCTTTAAATGAACTGATACCAGTGTATAAAACACACTGGGACCCGAAGAATGATCATTTGATCATATGATCACGACTGTTAACAAGAGTTCTTGAGTTTTTATGAGTTGTATTGAAACGACTTGAATCGAAACGACTTTGTATCGAAATGACCGTAAACCGTTTCATAGTACAATTCGACTCAAAATTCGCTTCACATGGCAGAGGTATTGTACTAAAACAAACAAGACAGAATGAAGCTAACGCCATTTGTTTCGAATAACACATGAACATGAAGAAAACGGCACCAGTTTAAACTCATGAGACAAAACCCGCGTATTTTTTGAGGTAAATGAATTGGTTCGACCGAAAGCTAGTTAAATAAACAAAGACTGATAGTGGTGAGGGATTTGGGGGCCATGTGATAGATAAGTTTTGCCGAAGCTTATCCTCTAGTTAGCACTTCAAGCCCAAAAAGGCAATTAAAAATTTCTCACCAAAACACAGCAAGAAAATAAGATAAAACCGGAGATGATTGAGGCAAGACTATAACCGTTGTTAAGACTCATGCCTACATACCATGTACAACAGACTTGGAGAACAAAAAGGCCAAAGACAGTTGTAAACCATGACTTGAGAAATCCACCTCAACCTCCCAAGAACGAATTCGCTAAAGGTTGTACAGTAAGAGCAACTCAACCCTGAAGCCGGAAGATTTTTTTAAAGCCCTGTGTCCTGAGTGGCTACAAAGAGAAAGAAAAGACGATGTTATTTGAAGTGATTTGAAGCTTGGGGGTCACCTCGAACTTTACCGAATTTTATTTCAAAGTTGAAGTAAAATAAGATCAAATTCTAAACTACCCTTTATTATCATAACGAATATCTCACGATCGTCTCCGCATACAACCTCCCGATTTATAGAAGTAAGACATCAACATCTTAAGACTAACCTTGAAGATTTGTAGTCTCATATGCACATCTCGATCGTGAGTAAGGCAAATCTCAAACTTCAAGTTTTCGGCCTTTTTTCGCGTTTTGTTCGCACTTAAAATGGCTCATCCGAAGAACCAGAAAACTCCACGAGTATCCACAGAATTAGAAATGGTGGTAAACCTGTCGTGCTCCTTCATCCCTCTCCAAAAAATATGACAAAAAGGTGTCGCTCGCCCAGTTGAAAGCCCGCAGAAGCGCACTAAAAATTTCAAAATGGCGCCGAATGCGCTGAGCAAATTTTATTCGCGCATGCGCTGCGTAATGCCTTCTGCTGATTCTCCGCCATATTTCCCAAAGGAAATCCGTACATAGGACTTTATTTTTCCTCAAAATGTGAAAGTCCGTGGAATTAGTGTGGTGATCGTTACCTTTTTTAGTTTCTATAGATAATGAGTGAAGTCGAGATGAGAGAAAATCCAGAATCCGACTTTGGTGAGCTTGGAAAAAAATGGATTAATTGGCGATTAAGAGAGCTGAGGGAATTCAGGAGTATATTTTCAAAGCACCTCTCGGAACACGTTTATAAATGTTTTGAGCTACATTCGGAGCCAAATCTGAAAGCTGTGATTAACGAAGAGAAATGTCAACGAACGATTTTTGCTCCTTTGGAGTACTTCGTTTGTGGAGAAGACCCCAAGACTGGCTTTCAAAAATTGCAAAGCATGAACTCACCCTCTCAACTTTGCGGAAAAGTGTTTAAAGTTGGAGAGCCGACTTATTCCTGCAGGTTTGTACAAAGAAATCATCCCAGTAAACTGAAATAACGGTAGTTTACTTATTTTCCTTTGATTAAGGCTTATTCTTTCGCGGTCGTATGTTTATGTGCATATTAATAAGTTCTGCTTTGTTCTTGTCGGGTTTGTGGGTCGATCGTTTATTTTGCCGCGTCATAAAATAAGATTTTTGCGATTTTTTCAAAGGCAGAAACGCTCTCAAAGATATGGCCTATGAGATATTGTACCAGATCAAAAAGCTTCACAAAGGCATGTATTTGGCTACAAATCGGGACAGTTGTTTTGTTTATTGTTTGCTGAGATGGATGATAAAAGCATAATGATTAGTTTTCATTATTTAAGATGGCTTTTATTACTACAGGTTTGATTTAAAAAAAAAAAAAAAAAAAATGAATGTCTCAATCGTCGCATGTGATGTTAGTAATTAAGCATGGGCAAATGTCATGTGAGCAATCAAGGAAAACCCAAACAAGATAGTATTTGTCAGCTTTTCCACTTTTTTGGGTCCTCATGACAGTCTGAAGAGTTTTTAAAAATTATATCATATTTTCCCACTTCTAAGCCAGCCAATATTAAAGACAATACTCTTAATTTTTAGCTTTAATATGTAGGTTTAGTTTAATTTTAACATTTCTAAGCGCAATTAAAATTTTAATATTGACAATGGTACTGTATAATTCAATAAATTACAATTTTAGGGTAAATACTGTTCTTGTAGCTTTAACTTAAGTAGTTGTTTTGTGAAATGTCTGTCACAGAACTTGGTTTTGTTGAGATGAGCTACAGCTAAAAATATATGAAATACCATGAAAGGTCTAACATTGTGTAAGCAGTTAACAATATGTGCACCCAAAGTGAGAGTGTTGTCCCAAACAGCATGCAGACATTAGTTTGCTCAAGATTCTGGCCTGCTGAGATGCTTCAAAGAAACTTACTTACTTACTACCTGCCATGCCTGTGTGGCACATAGGGCAGCAACAAAATCTTTCCAACGCTGTCTATCTTTAGCCAGTTTTTCAATGGTGCTCTAGCTGTAATCGAGCCCCCTTAGTCTCTTCTCTACTGTCCTGTGCCAAGTTGTTTTTGGGTGCCCTCTACTTCGTTTGCCTTCAGGTGTCCAGTGCATTGCAATTTTGGCTATGTTGTTACTGGCATTCGGCATCACATGACTGATCCACCTCCATCTTCTCCTGTTGACAAGTGTACGAATATCCTCCTGCTTGGTTTGCCTCAGTAGCTGGTTATTTGATATTTTCTGAGGCCAGAAGATTCTCAGAATCTCCCTGAGGTTAGCTGTGTGGAAGGATGCTAGTTTTGAGAGGTCCTGTTCTGTCATTCACCAGCATTCCAAGCCGTAAAGGAGAGTTGACAATACACAGCTCTGATAGATTCTAAGCTTTGTCTTTGTGCTGTAGCTTGCTGACCACCATACTGATCTTAAGCTCATAAAAGCATTTCTTGCTTTGTTCAATCTGCTTTGTATATCTACACTAGTACCCCCATCTTGGCAGAGCACACTTCCGAGATGTGTGAACTTGTTGGTGTATAAAATGACCTGTCCTCTTACCCTGATCTTTGTTGGGGAAGGGACATTAACACACATGGCCTCCGTCTTCTTCAAGCTAATTCTCAAGCCGACCTGGTTGCTGAACATGCAGAGCCGGTCTGTCTTTTCCTGAACATACTGTCGTGTGTGGGACAATAGGGCTAAATCATCTGTGAAGTCAAGGTCTTCAAGGAGTATAGTAAAAGGGGTCCATCTTATGCCTCTTCACTGATCTTCCATTGTTTGACAAAGGACCCAGTCCATAACAATATTGAATAGCATGGATGACATGGGACTGTTGCCTTGTTGTGGCAGAGTGGCTTGTGCATCCCAGTGACTCCAAGAGCTATGCCGGTGGGGGTGTTTACACTCCTGGTAGGGCCTCCCAAGCCAGAAAGGTCAAGGAGTAGGGTCCAGACTAAAGACAGTCCCACAGCCCTCCAGGCATGGGGGTTAGGCTTAAGGCTAACAACCTTATCCTGTAAAAAGAATTTGTTACGGAAACAGCCCCAAAGATAACCAATATCCTGCATGCAGGCCTTCCAAGGTCTTCGAACCGTACTTCAAAGAAAAGAATCAATTAAATTGTTAGCCTAAGACTATCTATTTCTTTTTTAACAAAGTGTAACACCACTTGTTGGCATAAAATGTCTTAAACATTGTAATACCCCTCTCAAGGAAGTTGGACATGGATTGAAATTCTTTAATAATTTTTCTTGGGTAATAAAATGTATGTGACAATGTTTCAATAAACATAGATTCCTTTTTTGATTTTTCAGGGACTGTGGTCATGATAGTACTTGTGTTTTATGTATCAACTGCTTTCAGAAGAGTATCCACAAAAATCATCACTACAAGGTAGGTTTCTTGTTTCTTGTTTCTTGTTTGTTGACCTGTTAACTAATAACATGTCAAGATACAGTTAATTGAGTTGATAATAAATGCATGTGAATATATGAAAATCATGTATTTGAACTGCAGTTGATAAAAGCAAATTACTCTGTGGTATCTTCACCAACACAGCACCACACAGTTTCTAAAAAAAATTACCTACTTTACATAACACAGCCAGCCATAGTTCATTGTTCAGGGAAAGAACTATTTTTTATGCTTGCTTTTCAACATTTATAGAGGGTGGTAAAGAAGGGTCTTGATCGTGTTTCACACACAAATTTGAGAAACTCACTTCAAACACATGACTGTATTTAAAGGGAAAACTTCAAATTTGTCTTATTGTGTACAAGGTTTTAGGGAAATCTTGGACTTCACAAAATGAACAAAGAATGTACTGTAAAGTGGTAGTGGAATTGAGTGGAGGGTACATTTAGTTTTGTCTGTTATCACATGCCAGGCAAAATTACTGAATGCTGATTGGCTGGAACAGAGAGCATTTTTTTCTTAATGAAACAAGAGGGCATGATTACTTGGTGATGATTGAGCCTTTTTGCTGTTTGCAGCAATGATTTACTGATTGGAATTGAACTGAATGGAGTCTTGTAACATTGTTAACTCTATTTTGCGAATAAAATGTTCATTGAATCTGTTGATCAGTTACATTTGTTTTGACAATTGTGGCAGTGCTGAAAGGGCTTCATTGTGTGCACATCATGTAAAAATGCAATTCCCTAAAACATTTTGCCCATTATGTGATAAACAAGTAATTTCAAGGGTCCTTGGGAAATTAAGGATTAATTTTACATGTATTTTTAAAGTTTTACCTAAAATTTCCCTTGTCACCTTGCAACTTGGGCAATTTTGGGAAAACTTTGAAAATACATGTGAAATTAATCCGTAATTGCTGGTGGTCACTTGTGATTACATGTACAAATTGTACACCTGGTTTCAAAGTTGAATAAGCTCACTGTAGAAGTTATGGTAGAGAACACAAGTATGAGATATGGAACTAAAATTGCACAACACAAAGTTCAGTTGCCATTTCATTCCTTTTACTATTTTTATGTTGCACAGTTTAGTTGCCTTAGACAGCATTTTATTGTAAATGATTAAATTTGTTCATTCCCATATGAGAAAGTTTTGGCAAAAGCAAAATGTGTGATACATGTACACCGGTACATGTACCATCTTTCATTTTTCTGCCTTCAAATCTGAAGTTAATGCTTTTGTTTTAGTGTTCAGTTTTCATTGTTGGGAAAAAAGTGGAATTTTGAGAAGAAAACAGGGAAATTTTTAATTAATCAGATTACTGAAAGTTAGTTAGATTGGATGGACAGCCCCTTATCCCAAAATGGATATAATACAAGCAGAAACAGAATGATCTTCTTGGTTTAACTGCAACGATTGATCACCAACTGCCGTGTATCTATAACAATTCCTAATCCATTAGGAATTTTCCCAGTATTGATCAGAAATCAGGCATGCATGTTTTCTATCTCTACAGAAACCTCATATCCCAGAATACTTTTTAATTTTTTGCAGATGAACACATCTGGTGGTGGTGGATTTTGTGACTGTGGTGATGCTGAAGCATGGAAAGATGGGGTGGCCTGCAGCACACATCAACGTATGGGAGATGCTGAAGTGGAACAGGTGTGAAGTTATATTTTATTTAAAATCTGTCTAATGGTAGAATCTTTTAACTATCTCTTATCCTGAAATTGAGAATTTCAGACATCACAATGGTAACATTGAAAGAAATAATTTAAAAACTTAACTTGTAGTTTTTTCACCCTTCTAGCGCTATGCATATCCTCCATACTATTTTTTGCACATTTCTTAGGGTGCTAACAAGGAGAATTTGTTGGGAAATCAAGTGCTTTGTTAGGTGGTGATTATTTCCTGTATTCTCCTTGATTTTAAGATGCTGTTAGATGCTGGTCACTTTAAGGGATCAAAGGGTTAAGCATTTTGCAAGTAGCCTGCCTTGTTTCTGTGAAAGCAGTGTTGAGTTTCAGACTGAAACTTGAATCAATTTCCTTTAGGTTTTTGTTTTATCTGATTGAGCAAAATTGGGTGATTTCATACAGTTGTTTGCAGAGGACAACTAGGAGATGTACTAAGTTTTGAGACATGTGTAGAGCTGTTGTCCTGCATATTAAAATTTCTATTTTGCCAGTGTCTTGTTTCCACTGCTTTCATTCCTATTTTTTTTTCACAGAATCCAATTGACAAGCTGCCACCAGACACAGCTGACAGAGGAGCTGATATCTACAATGTTGTGTTAAACTACTGTGTTGATCTTATCTGCTGGGACAAGGATGATGAACTTCCTGATTACCTAGATGTGATGTAAGTTTGGAACAGTTGTATAATGTTAAAAAGACCAATTAAACTATTCTGTATCCAATTAAATTTCCTACAATGCACTCAGAAAAATAGAGGTTTAGCTTATCAAGATTGATTCATAACTATTGCACTCAATTTAGCCTTACCTCAACTCTTAACCCACTCACATTTGAGATCAAATATTGATTCTCCCCATGTCTGTTGGATAGATCTTATTACTTAAGTCAGGAGAATTTGGTGTTAGATAAGATATCACCTTTTTGCTTGACAGTGTATTGGTGAAATTCATTTATGGCAATCCCAGGAGTGGAAGGGTTGGAATGATTAGCAATCTTATGAAGTTTTTTTGCTTCTTCATTTCAGTTGCAATGAAGATACTTTTGTTACAATGTTATTTAATGATGAAGTTCATACCTATGATGAGGTTTGTCAATGATCACCTTTCATTTTACTGGATTTGTATGCAGTGCTTAATGAACTTGGTATTTCCTTATCATCCCAGGCTTAAGTAATAACTCATAGTGTACTGTTGTTATGACAAAACTATGTGACCATTGTTCTTTAAATTGCTCTCTAAATCACTGAAATTGTTAATTAAGCTAATGATTGATCAACAGTTTTTTTTCTTTTATTATTTAAACAATTGTTTTTTGCTCAAATTTTACATGTTAGTTTGATTTATTATTATGCGGTACATGTACATTGAATACCTGCCATAATGTGTTCCTTTAGATAAAGTCAAGTTATTGCAATGTCTCAAAACAATTGAAAGTTTGGTTTTAGTTCTTCTGTTACCACATTTATCCAATTTCAATACATGGTAACATGAGATTTTTATTCTAAAGCTGGCTCCTTTATCAGGCATGTAAGATGAAATGAATCTCACAACAATCAATTTGCTTGTGTCAACTTTATCATGTACTTTGGCCCAAGGATCATCTTAAGGGTAGTTTTTCACTACAACTGGTACTTGTCTACAACGTGTAAGGACTTTTGAATGCAGTGATCATGAAAATTAAGTCTTTAAACTGACAGGTTATACAGACTCTGCAGCAAGCAATACCTGGATGTACACAACATCAGGCATTAGCTTTTGCAAATACTGTGGACAGAGAGGTAAGTCTGAAGCCTGGACAATTTTGAAATATCTACAGTAGTTGACTGGGTCACAATATTGAGTCTCTTTGCTCAAGGGTAATTTTTACTTTATTTAATTAGTATGACCAAATGATAATTGAATATTTTGATATTTAAAGTAAGGGTATGCATTTGCTAACACAAAAAGCCTAAATTTGATTTGACGAGTGATACCAAAAAAAAAAAAAACAGCTGTTCCAGCAGTCAAATTATAGAGTCTTTTTGAGGGTAGACAAGCAAGAAGCTGTTTGGGTGGTTAGGAGAAAATCTGTGCCAATCAAGAAGTAAAGGAAACACCACTCACTATGTAGCTTTGGTTGTTTACCAGAGCTACAGTGTAAAGCTGTAATTTTTAACATCTTCGTTTTGGTTTCAGAAACTTATTCTGTTTGAAACATTTGCCATGACTACTGAGCTGACATTCTAGCAAAGTGTTCTCCATAACTGTAAATTGGTAATAAAAATTAAACAGCAATAACCTTATCAATGCTTACATGTATATGCCGTATTTCTCAGGGAAGATCAATTGTGAGGACAGGAAGCTACAGTCAGTGTGAGCAGTCCAGAAAAGTTATAAAGGTACCACAAACGCAAAACTGAGTGTGAGAGACAATCTGCAAAAAGTGGGAATTTTTGGTAACTCTTGTCTGGGAAAAAATGTTACGCTTCGTTCAGTAGCATATACGCATTGCATAACTCACGGCGGTTAAAAGGTTAAGGATTTAGGCGTAGATATTCTTTGGATGGTGGCTTGGATAGAAGGTACATAAAAAGCGTAAAAACTTTTAATTTTGTACATGTATGCGCTTTCCGTAACCCCGTTTTCTTATGGTCTACACAGCAAGGTACTTCAGGACCAAGTCGGAAATCTCTCAAGTGTCGTGTGATGCATACTAAAGTCATTGCACATCAGATGTGTGCAGTTCATATGCTGGCATGGTTGAACAAGATTACCAATTACTCGGGTTGGTTGAAACTGTTGATGTTTCCAAAACTTTTGGTGCACTCTGATAAGGCACATCAGATTTTGAAAATTCTCTTCTGTGGTTAGAAATTAGTATAGACTGTAGGTAATAACATGATTTAGAGTGCAATTTGGTGTTAATAAGCTCGAGTAAATTTTTCAAAGACAACAAAATGATTGCGCGAGCCCGTAGGACAAGTGTAGTCTTTGAAAAATTTACGAGCTAGAATCAAACCGCTGTCTTGTTTTTTCTGATAGTAAAAACAGATTGCGATCACTGGAATAGTCACGTCTACAACACTTCAAGAAAATTTGAACCTGTGCTACATGAGAACGAAGGGCTAACGATGGAAAAGTCAGCTTTGAAACTATTTACGGTGGCCAATTTACACTGTCAACTCAGTTGATAATACTTAATTACCTTTTATACTCTCCCACCGACGCAGCACCAGAGTTTCTATAGAAACTTACACCCTGTATTGTGTAAACGATCGCCGAGAAATAATAAGCGTAGCGATCCTCAGTCGTGAGAATAAATTCCGTAAAGTACTGAACTCGTGTTATCTTGCTGCTCTATTTACGAAGTCTTTTTGCAAAACTGATTAGATTAGATTAGACCAACACTCATAGTCTCAAAATAACTGTAGAGAATGTTCTGTCTTTACAAGGATATTTGAAAATGATTAGACGTTCTAGTCTTCTCGAATGAGGATGATAAGCCTTGGGCCCCTTCTCTTGAATTTTCTGTGTACGGCATGCTAATATAAGTTTATTTTCTAATTGTAAAATACTGAACCTCTGTAAACGATCGAGTTGATAACGTAAATTTGCCACCGTAAAAGGTTTTAAAGCTCAGTTTTCGAGCGTTAGCCCTTCGTCAGGGCGATTGAAGAAGGGCTAACGGCAGAACCGTCAGCTTTGAAACTATTTACGGCGGCAAATTTACATTATCAATTCAGTTGATAATACTAAATTACTTTGTTATACTCTCCCACCCACGCAGCACCATAGTTTCGTTAGAAACTTACCCTCTTTATTCATTTTGCTTTCCTTCACAGATGGTCTGCGGAGGATTCTCTGTAACTCTGTGCTTGTACGTAAGGATGACTGTGATCTTCTAAGCAGAGTATTATTGTCTGACGCCTCCTTGTGGAAAGGTACGGTAACTGTTGACAGCATTTGATTTGCTCATCGTCAGTTTATTTCAGTCATCTATCCAGCTGTGTCTTAAGTAACGATGTTCTTAAGTAGTTGAATTAGGCAATCAGTCCCTCCCTCTCCACCGTGGAACGTGGAATTGTGTCAAAAATGCGGGTTGTATATGTACCGGTAGTTATTCATGGTGGTGAATACACTTGTAATGAAGTATAACTGGTCTGTCACACACTGAGGCCAATTCCGGTGTGGATCGTGACGTCTCGAATGGGTATCCTGTCTTTTTCGCCGATGTGCTCTGCGCCGACAACTCAAGTTTATTCGCTGACGTGTTATGTCCCGTTCGCCGACTTACAATAGAATGATCTGTAGAACAGTTTTACTTATCCTGTCCTTTAGTTATAATTAAAGAAGAAACTGAATATCCATGCAATAAATATATGACTAACAATAAGGTCACACTATAGACAGATGCCAGTCGATTCAGGACTCTGGGAGGATCAGTATGCACCTGAGATTGGGAAAAAGTCCTCAGGAAATTTTTTTTGTTCATAGTTCTGTCTTAAGTCGGCCAACGGGTCAGTAACACGTCGGCGAGTCGACCCGATTTGTCGGCGAAGGGGAGCCCTCGAATACATATTATACCCTCGAATACATATTGCTAGTCTCCTTCATTCGAGTGGATAGACATCATGGTTCACCTTTATGACTGGCTGGGAATACTTCGAAATGCACGAATCATGCCCATTAAAAACCAGCCAATCAAGGCGAAGCAAGGTGACATTCTTGCCTGAAGAAGACTAACAGTTTGCAGTCGAAATGTCGCGGTATACATAAGTGGAAAGGTATTTCGGAAGTGACTGTTGATGAACATCGTGAAACAAGTTACGATTGATACCTTAGCACTAGGACTTAAAAAATCGTTTTTGTTTCAGTTGCTAGGGCTCATACCCACAAGCTTTTTATGAACACGTGAGTACACAAACCATCTGTAATTTCAAATGCCTAAAACGTTACAATCTGCATTACATTTGTTGATTTTCAGTGGAAAATGAATCGTGACTTTTTTTATCGTTTGTGTAGAATGTTGATGGATTCCTTGGGAAAGAGAGCATTTGCCATTCATTTCACAAAGGTAAAGAATATAATGCCTGTCGACGTCTAGAATTAAAAGTCTGGTTACCAACAATCAAATTTTAGTCGCATCGGCGACTAGCAGGTTGCAGTTTCGGACCCTATTTTCTCTGGATTCCAACGTGCATGAAGTCGTAAATTGGGAACAGCGCCCAGCACATCTGCAATAAACGATTATTTTCTGTTATTTTGTTTCGCAGCATTACAGACAGATCCAAAAAGACTTCGTTGAGGATGATCACGAACATGCTGTTTCAGTAAGTGGCGCTTACTTGGTTTGTGGTAAAGGGTTTTATCAAATTAATTGAATTAAATCGACGTCTTGTAGAATCTATAGCACATTTATATTCATTTTTATTACATTGTATTCAGATTTATAATTTTTTTTAAAATTGATTTTTGAAGTAGTTTTTATGTCTATTTTTCCATCAGGTCACATCTTTATCAGTTCAACTTTACACCGTTCCAACAATAGTAAGATTATTTGTATTAATGTCGTTACTTTCAGTAAGAGTTGTGCCTTCACTTCTTAAATGTGGAAAACGCTTGATTTATCGTATTTTTTTCAAACGAGTGGAAGCGGATCGCGCGTATCGAGAATTGCGCGCGAGAGGAGGAGTACATCCCCTTCTCGCTTTTACACGTGTTCTACACCCAACTTCAGTTTGAAGTCCCGCTTCATTCCGCTATGGATCGCAGTTTTTGATCTAGCAGACACAAAATAGTGCACAAAATAATGAACAAAGTAGGGCGCTTTATTATATAAACACCAATGAATACCAAGCGCTTCACTCGCTTCTGAAATGTTTTTCAACTCTCAAAGAGAGATTTCGTATCCCCACGCGGCCATGTAATATCCTCTATGTATGATTTCAGGTAAACTGGTGAAAAAGGGTAGAGGAGGATTATTTATTCCCTAAATCAGTAAAGTTTGAACTTTATTTCCTTAATTTAGGCCAGGATGCTGATTTTAGACCATGACGTGTTGGAAGTGATTCTTTCTGCATTCATGGAGCAGTTGAAGCCGGCTTTGAACAGTAAGTGTGTGGAAATGTGTGGGCTGCTTTGGTCTTCTATCAAGCGCTTTGATTATGTAGTCTATGCGTTTGTTATGGTTTGTTCTTTGATGATGATACAGATGCTGACCTTTTTTTTTGTGCAGGTCGTGGAACCTTTGAGTTTCGAAAGCACTCCCTCAACAGATCCTATTTTATGATGATAGACCTCAAGTAAGTAACAGTGCAGTCTGCAGTGCACTCGTCTATAAACGGAATGCGGGGTAGCGCAGTGGGCAGCCTATAGTTCGCCGATTCGTTGGCTAGAGGGTAGTCAAGGGTAGAACGATATCCCTTTCCCCTCCCCCATTCTTCCTCTTACCCATCTACTACCCCCTTGGGAAGAAGTGTTTCCCTCCTAACCTTTCTCTGCATCAAAATCCCAAGATGTTAGTAAAAGATTAGCGTTTGCTCGCCGAAAATACTCCTGAACTAAAGGCTAGTAACCATTTTGAACAACGGAATGGAGGCGCCGCGACAGGTCCCATGTATGACAAATTGGACTCTTGTGAAGTTTTGTTGACAAAAAAAATCATGAAATTTTTTTTCTAAATTAGTTGTATCTTTCGTAGGTATATTCTGCTACACAAACCCACGGAGTGGACCGAGGAGCTTAGAGGAAAGTTCATTAAATTTTTAGAAAAATTCTTTGGACTGCTTAAGTGTATGCAGGTGAGATAATTTCCAAGTGGAATTAAAGTTATCCCGTTTAATGCAAACTCAGTGTCCTTGCTGTAACCTTCAAAGGTTACTAGTGTAGCGGAGAAGACAATCCGAACGCAACAATCCGAACAATATAAATCACGGTTTAATCAAATGAAATACGTAAACAAAATTACAAACGGAAATAAGGAGATCGGTGTGAAATCACAGATGAAGAGGGCGAAGTAAAGTTGAAGATAGCGTAGTTACGATTGATCGTCACGTTGTAGCTGAATTCGTGTGGTTCGAAATAAAAGAAAATGCAGCAGAAACTAATCTAAGAAAATATCCTTGAGAAATGTAACACTAGCCTAATTAACAAAGAAGCGATTATAAAGTGAACGGAAAGCGAGAAATAAATCGATGTACGTATCCAGAAAAAAAAAAGAAAATATCTTAAATGTGAAATAAAGAACAACTTACTTTGGTCTAGCTCCTAATGATTATAGGTAAATCGCCGATAGCGGATCGCACATGAATACCAGACAAAATTGGTACTTATAGCGATGAAATATGAAATACAATATCTGGTACATGTGCTTAAATGAAACTGATTGAAATAGGAACTTATTGAGTAATAATCATTAACCAACGAAGAAATAATAAACCGGAACAATACACCAGTTACGCGTTTCGAAACTAACACTTGCTACAGCTGTACATTTCATATCGGAAGATGAAAGTGATCTTCCCAGTAACAAATACTACTTAAGAAGTAGTGAACATAAAGCCCGAAAAAATTTAGGCATGGACGGGAGTTGAACCCATCACCTCTGCGACATCGGCGCAATGCTCTAACAACTGAGCCAACAAGCCAACTGGGAGCTGGTCATCTTGTTACAGTTCTATAAATTAGTCTTGTCGCATCCTTAAAAATTACGTAGAAAATCCTTGCCGGCTGTCAGCGTTGGGGTTATGGAATGATTCAAACTGTGTGATTTCCTTTCAGGGCATGGATATGACGACCCGTAAAACAGGTCGGCACGTGGAGATAGAGCCTGACTGGGAGGCAGCGTTCAACTTACAAATGCGAATGATGCCTGTCTACTCGCTGGTTTATGATTGGTGCTTCAGTGATGTAAGTTGTCAGTTTTCACTTTGGTTGGATAAGTCTTGGAAATTAGAGGCCTCTTATTTCCGGAACTTATCCTGGTTATGATCGTTTCCCGTTTCTACTCTTGTGTGCAGAGAAACAGGTGACGTTAAGGATTTGATAAAGAATACAGTGACTCGGTCGGTCATTCGGCCAATGCTTCGCCCATTTACGACAGAAAAACAGATGCAGTGTTAATACTTGGAATTTACATCTACATATAGGAAAATAGCTTTTAATTCAATACTTTCTGCTTCAGAAATATTTAATTACGAACAACTTTCAGCAAAAGCTGTTATGTTTGACAAAGATGAAAAAAATAACCATGCACAGTTTGGAATCGATGGCAGTTCAGTGTTTAGCAAGCAGCGGTAGAGGGAATAACTAAATGAACATGGTGTCTCCTTTCAGGTGCTAATCTTTCGCAGAGCCATTGAATCCATCAAAACACTTCTTGAGGCGAGAAAAAAGCAAGAGGAAGTGGTCATGAAAGTTTTGCATGGTTGGTTAAAGGAACAAAAAGTTGACGTACTTGTATTCGTAAATGTTAAGTACAATAGAGGCAAAATGAATGTGTTAGCGGTCCATGTTTGTGTTGAAAGGGAGATAAGAATGTCGGAGTCACTCTGTGATGACCAGGTGTTAGGTTAACGCCACTTCCCCTGTGTCTCAACAAGCATATCTGAATGCCAAAGCGCACCCGCTCCAAATCCCCGATTATGCTCAGCCTTTCATTGCCTTTTACACACACCCCCGAAAGGACCAGAACTCCAAGCTAAACGTTTTATCATAATGGCCATACAGTGACCTTAAATCGTAAGATGGTCGCCTAAAATAAAATGTCAGGCACCGTACAAAAAAGAAACATTTAAAGGCTTAATTCTCGGATAACCAGAGAGAAAGAGGCATTTTTTTTTTCAATAACAGAAAACAATACAAAAATTATAATATTACAAGTAAAGGCCGGTTTATCTACTTTTATATTGAGACTATGAATAGTAAATTGCTTGTAGCAGGACCACCGAACACAGGTCACCAAATTGGTGACTTTCACTGAAAATTTAGTTACCAATTTTTTTCACTGCTCTGCCATGACAGTTGCCAAAAATTAAACAGTTTGATGCGCGTCAACTGGATGACTTGAAGCGGAGCATAGGTGTGGCTGTCAATCATGCATAGTGGAACGAGGTCGGCAGCATTAAATCGGTTGTAAACGCACGACCGAAGAAACTCTAAGAATGTTGTAAGGGTCACACCTCTCCATTTCGTTGCTTCAGACACACATTTGCTGGCAAACCACCGTCTATAGGCCCTTAGCAGCGTCCAGGTGATAGCCTTGAGCATTTTAAGCGGCCAGCCTGGATTTAAATGCCCGCCTTCAATTGAAAATATAATGCTTTTGCAAAGTCAGGCAGATACGAAAGCAGAAACCCTTTTTTCGCCCTACTTTTTCTTGAAAATTTTGTTTTTTATAATGATGTGTTTTTTTTCCTCCAGTGTCTAATCTTGCGGCGATGAAAGTATTTAAGTATGATGTGGCATCTTCGCCCATTTCTGTTCACTTGCCTGTCTCAAGATTTTTAGCAGGTAAGAACATTCGGTGTGTGCGTAGAGCAGTTTTCAAGTTATTTTGAAAATAATCCGGGAGTATATTGGTTATCCCTCACTGCGCTCTTTGATTGGTCAAGGAAACTTGCACAACAATCACAACCAGTAAGATCGCTCTGTGATTCATCACGGAAACTTGTGCCACACTCAACCAATCAGGTGCATGCAAAAACGAAAACGGTTATTCGCGCGTTTTCCCGCACACGAGGCTTTCTTTGCCTGCACTTCGAGTTCTCATTGGTTCCTGGTGATGTTACTCTTAGCTCTAACTGGCCGTGGTGGTTTCTTTGGTATTCGTTCCACGACTTTAAATCTAAAAGCTCCCCAGGATGATAGAATGCATTCCCAATAAGTGTTGTAAATTGAAACCAAAGTAACTTCATTCATGATGGCCAGCTAGAATAAATAAAATCAGTACAAGGAGCTGACAATATCTCGAAGTGAAAACAAGCGAACCTGCTGAAGAGCAGGAAAACTCGAGAATGATAAAGTCTGGATTTGTGTTATGTTTTTAGATCGGAGTATTTGATATGATTGTATGAGTTTTTTTTAACCATTCAGAGAGCGGAGTGGAGCAAATCAATAATGTTTCAGGATTATACGTGTTGAGAAATCCATTAGAAAATTCCGCAAAATGGAGATGCTGATAGTGGTCGACATGTGTTGAGATCAGTTTGTTATGGGTGACGTACCATTTTAAAGCTCGACTCTTTTTTGTATCATTTTCAGGTCTTCTACTTGCCTGTGAAAAATTTCAGCTGTCATTTTGGGACTTTTTTGGATTCGAAACTCAGGTAAAATTGAAGCATGTAATCTTAATCTTCTTCTTTTTTTCAGCTGTGGCGATTTCGTATAATTTAAATATAACTTCTATTGACTGGCAGTAATCTGGAATGGGTTTGGTCCCAGTCGAACAATGATTTAATTATCTCCTTCGTACACTTAAACAATCGAGTATTAAACTGATAGCAATCAGCCATTTGTCGAAGGCCGTTACTCTGGTTATGGTGTTGGTGCCTATTCACCTCTAAATCTTGTTGGCTTATCGACATTTGGTGTTGATGTGATTGGAAGTAGCAGCGGTTTGGTTTTGGTTCTATAGTAGCACATTGCGTGCTGGAAGGTTTGATTTTGAACCAATACACCCCTACCCCCTCCCCCTCCCCATGCATTTCGTCAGCTTTTTGTAACTGTTCACCAGTACCCAATTATACTCTCGGGTGGAGTATGGTGTACTAATAGAAGTATCTTGCCCCAGTGCGTATCACAGTCACCTAGCTCGGTTTGGAACGTGGACTTCTTGACCCAGAGTCCAGCCATCCAGTTGTGAGGCCATCGCGTCTCACGTAAGTTCCTTAATTTTCTCCGAATAATGTATAATGTGTGATTTCTTTTCCAGGACGACAAGTTGTTTCTAATAGAGTACCCTCTTCGCACTCTCGCTATGGCGGCACAAGTCCATGCTGGACTCTGGCGAAGAAACGGTTACGCTGTGATGCACCAGGTACCGCATGAAATACATTCTGGTCGTTACCTTTTTAGTGTGTCAATAGTTCTTCTCTTTACTTATCTTTTAAACTTTTAACTTTTGTTTCCCTTGTTTTGTTTCTGGCGAAGTAATAATGACATGATTTCGTTTTTATCCAGGTATATAACTATCTGCATGTAAAATGCCGTGCAGATATGTTCGATAAGGATGTGATCATGCTTCAGGTAGGGTTCTAAAGGTGTTTTTTTTTTTCAGTCCGCTGGCTGAGCAAAAAAAAAAACGTTTCAATTTTTTTTCTTTCTTACACGCTCTTTTGTGAGTGCAAGGGGTTCTTTATTATTTCGCGTGATGACATTTTAGAATCGTAGTTTACCAGAAATAGCGTTTCCCAACAAACGCACAAACAAAAATCAAACAACAACAACAACATTACAAGACAAGAAATTGTGATGCATGCTCATGTGAAAACACTGCTGACTTGTAAAGGGACGCTAGCGCTGTTAATTGGTAATTCTATTCTCGTTTTTCTTTGAAGGTTGTGGCTTCGTTTTTGGACAGCGATTATTTGTTAGTTGCTATGTTGGACAAGTTTGATCTCTTGGAGTGGTCAAGGTTACTTTATGTTTTCTTTGCATAGTTTTATTCTGTAGGCTCACCATTTTCTCTCTTATTAACTCCGACCTCCAATCTTCTTATTTCTGTGAAAATTATGATGTTTCTTCAAGAACGTTTATGAAGCAAATTCGTTTTTTCTTGTCATTTATCGTGAAATCTGCTCTGTCATCCAACAGTATATATATCTGAATGTTAGTAAAGCAATTTGGTGACTGAAAAGCTGTTTTCACTGATTGTGCCTCATAGCGAGACGTTCTTTTCTTAATGTTGTTTTAGTTCAGCGGCTGTGTAATTTTTTTTTCTATTATTTTATAGGTTCGCCTTTGATGAAAGCAAATATGACCAGGTGACTATGATGAACCGTATTAAGCTGCGTTTCCATATATTTTTCTCTTTTTGCAATAACAGAATCGTCGAATACGCCTGAAAAATAGTTCGTGGTTAGTCAAACGCGGCTTTTTGTGTAGACTGAGGAACTCTTCAGACGCCTTTGAGAATCTGTAGGGAAATTCGTAGTGTCTCTTTAAAGCCCTCTTTGCTCTCGCAAAATGCTAGTAGTTTGGCCTACTCTGGAGGTTGGATTGTCAACCTTGTCGAGCTTTTCGTAGCTGTGAAATTCAGTTCACTCCAAGATTCGTGGCGTACAAAGCGACAATTATTAATAATGTAGTAGAGCGTTTTCACTTGTGACCATTCTTTTGTTTTGAAGAGTTCCACTCCGACGTGATTGAGGAAATGCGCCAATTTCTCCTAGTAGAATTAGTTCATTAAACCCTCTTCTGGTGGTAATCCAAGAAATGTCCACATCATATCACTGTGGCCAAACTTTTGTTCACCTTCCTCGTCTCTAATCATAGTTGCTGCTTTTGTGGATTATTTCAGGAGAAGCTGACTCAAAGGTTGACGATTGCAGAATCATTCTTGTCCTTGCTGATAGCCATCGTGGGTGAGTACGATACACGATTGCTTTGGTGGACGGTGGAATTCGTTTGCTTAAGCTGAAAAAAGAACCATTAAGGCGTGTTTTAAGGAATATAAAAAATATCTCTTTACTACCAGTTATGAAGCCCTCAAGTGGCCAATTGGAAGTGAACTTCTTGAAATCCTGTTTTGAGCATTCTCAATCTTGTTTTCACTATCTTGTTTTTTCCAATTTTTATCTTTCGTTAAGGTGAGCGCTACATACCTGGTGTAGGCCGTGTGTCAGCGGGCGAGTTCATGAGACGTGAGATCGTACACAAACTGTGCTTACGTCCTATGACGCACAGCGAGCTCATAAAAAATCTTCCTCTCGTCGACAATGAACTGGAGGATGAACAAGGCGTGGACGGAATCATCGAATCTGTGTCAATATTTAAGTAAGAGGCGACGGTCTTCTGGTGTGAATCTTTTTCCCCGTGTAAATTCTCTACGAGAACGTTTTACAGGTCCCAAATCCTAAGCCTGATTGAAGTGAAAATGGAGCGTTCTCTTTGCCGGTCCAGTTTGTTGCAGATTTTAATTCTGCCTCGTCCAGAATAAAATGCTAGAACGACTACAAACCAGTTTATTTGTTGCGGTTAAAGTGAGCCAAAGGCATTTGCATTTGCTCTTTGATCGCTGTCTTCATCTCAAAAAACGTGTATGACGTTGATGTTATTTGTTATTCTGTGGTATGATCTTGGGAAGATTTCCTCAAAATGAATAGTAACCCTTTGCTAAGGGTTGAAATTATTTAGCAAGTCCTTGCATAAGACCTCGAAAGTTGAGGGTCTCTATCATCCTTATAATCTTTGGAATGTTTTGATCACCTTCGAAACTATCTTGCTCAGAAAGTGTTAGTTGTGGAATTATTTTTACCGTCTTCAAAAGGTAATAAACGGTAAATTACTCAATATGAGCATATTAAAACATGAACGGTACCGTTTATTGAAGTTCATTGTCTTGAATATGAGAATGGCTTTTTATGATAAAACGGAAGGTGTGCGTTTGAACGTTAGCCAAGTAGAGCGGAAAAACGCTTTACTCTGATTTGTTCTGCACCAATGCTGTTTTGCAGAAAACCTGGAGTTACAGGGCGAGGACTCTATGAACTGAAACCAGATTGTCTTAAGGAGTACAATCCATTCTTCTATCACTACACACGGGTAGAGCAGTCCAAGGTATGTATATTTGCTACATTTGAAAGTTTATTAAAGAAGACTTTAAGCTACTGCAGCGGCTAATAAGATAGAGGATCAACTATGCCAAACAACAAGTATGATCTTTTCTATATCCAAGTACCTGCCACGTACCCAAATTAGTTTTAGAAATGTTTGTACAGCATTTCACTTTACTTCAAACATTATATCCAACAGGCTGAAGAACAGCAGCGTAAAAGAGGGAGAAGTGAAAAAGAAGTTAGAGGTGCGACTAACGGTTTCGACGATAGTGTTGATGATCTCTTAGCGCTCTGTTCGATTTAGTCATTTTAATTACGATAATCACAACGGCAAAATCAGATCAGAGGAAAGAATTAATGAGGAAAGGTAGCACTAAGCGCGCTAGCGGAGCACCATACGTAATACATTAGAATGAACTCCTCGAGAGGAAAGCGTCCCTTCCAACCGAGTGAACTCGTGTAGTATGTGCTCAACTAAGAGTTGCCCTTTTTTTAACATTTAACTCTTGTTTTTTAAAGGGGATAACCCACCCATTCCTCCTGAGTTTTCCACACCCTTTAGAAGTGTGTTGAACTTGCTGACCAGTAAGATACTTGTGGGACTCATTAATACGCTTCTCCTGCGAGCGCAGTGTACTCAAGCCAGAGCTGTTACGGATTTGCTTGTACAGCAGGTAAGCAGCTAGCTAGACATTGACAGCATTTTTATGGCGAAAGAATATTTAAACGGAAATGTGCTCTGGAAAACAATACGATTTTTGTTAACGCCATTGAAAAGCAGTTCTAACAATTTGCCTCTCATCTGAGTTTGAGATATCAAGGTGATTATGTGGTGTTATTTTCTGATTAAAAGTAGTCTTTAAAAGTGCTTATATTTATTTAAGTATTCAGTAGAGTGCAAGGTAAAAGGCACTAGATGAATAAACAATAGGACTCGGGCCAGGGTCCCCTACGAAGTTTACTGCTAACCCAACCCCAGTAAAATTTCCTATGATCCTAACCCGGCTTACTTCCTTAACAAACTGGGTATAGACAAAAAACTAGGTGAAATATGATGTTATTACTACTAGATAATATAATATTATGAATAATTTTGGAATATGAGAAACTTGACGAGAACACTGAGCAACAGTGTTACTTCTACGAAACTTAGGAAAGATAATATTTTAAGACCTTACGTTGTTTCGGTCAAGAACATGGTTCAGGAAAAAATTCAATTTCTGTTTGAAATGCATAAGGTGCAATTTGCCTCAGTTATATCAGAGACTGCATTCCAGAGGTTAGCTATTCGAATAAAGGAAAAGTCCCTAAAACCAGATATTCTTGGAATGCCCCTATTAGTAGTAGTGTTAGCCGCTGTTGGTGGGAGTGATTGGTCTAGGTCTCGAAAACCTGACTAGAAGCTATCACCATAGTCACCTTGCTTACTAAAGAATCCCTATTTCATTTTGCATTGTAGGTTCTTCATCTAATTTGTCTTGCTCTCCACGAAGAAAAAAGGCATCGGATGAATAAAAAAGCAGACGAATTCAACTTCATCTCCGTTGCAACTTCCCAAGGAGGTATTTACTGGTTCACATATCTCAATTGGCCATGTTAATTATTAATTCAAACCAAATGGATTGAATGGTACTACTTTCCTGACACAAAAAGGTACTACCACTTTTAATCGTGCGCAGGAGACAGACGCTTATTACATTTTCTCCAGTGCATACTGAAGGAAAACCATCCTTTAATAAGCTGTTTTAAATCTGTTAAAATCCTCAATTCCCAATTAATCGCCCCATTTTGTGAGACGATAGCCACAATTTCAGAAAGGTGGTTGCAGTTGTTTTTTTTCCTGACAGTTTTTAGGATTGTTTTCGATGTGATAATATCAAAACCAAATCAATTTTGTTGGCCAGTCTGAACTTAGTGGAATAATTAAAGGAGCCAATAAGAACTCAGAGTTGTTACATGTAAGTAGCTTCAGGCGTTAAAAAAGTGGGAAGTGGCTAAGTAGAGTTTGGCTTTGGTTTTGCAAACGATTGCTTAAAATAATTCTTTAAGCTTTCGAGACTTATCCCTTAACATGATAAAGCAATGAATCCCGGTTTATTATGCTACGTTTTTGCAGATCATCCGCAAAGTCTTCTAACAACACTGGAGAAATTGCAGAACTGTGAACTGCCTGAGGAACATGCTAGGCAGTTGGTGTGGATCTTAAAGGTAGCTCGCGGCCATTATTATCATTAGGTTTTTTCTCTGTTCGTTTGTTTTACGGGAGTTGAGGGCATTTTCGGAAGGTTAACTTAGCTAATATTAAGGGGGTAAGTTTCTAAAGAAACTGTGGTGCTACGTCGGTGGGAGAGTATAGCGGGTAATTTAGTGTTAACAACTGAGTTGAAAACGTAAATTAGACGAAGGGCTAACGCTCGAAACGTCAGCTCTTTTACCCTTTACGGTGGCTAATTTACGTTTTCAACTCATTTGTTAGCTAGTATTAAGTTCATTACATTCAGATCGTTTTAATTCGGTTTCGCCATCCTTAAACTTAATTGAAACATCAGTTAGGAGGACGAGAAGAAACATGAAATATATTTACAATCCTCAGGATGTGTACAATAGCAAAAGTACGTAAACCTTCTGTGAATTCGGTCAAATTTTGTAATATTTGTGTGCTTTAGCAAAATCGCTTACTATTCCTTCCGATATTTGCTGGTTTGGGTTTACCGTAATAAGTTTTGTAAAGTTCGAAAGTTTTTTCAGGCTGTGACCGTGATTGTTACCAAATTTCCTTTCCTAGAATTTCTACGAGGAGCTTGAGGCACGTCAAGAAAAGCCCCAGGGGGTGGGTATAGTGCAGCGCACCCAATTTGAGAGGAGTATTTCACAAGAAGAAGAGAAGGCAAAGAGAGCTCGGCTTGCTCAGGAGAGGAGAGCCAAAATCATGGCGCAGATGTCTGCTTTGCAGAAATCTTTTATCAAAGAAAATGCCGCTTTATTGGCATCAATGGAAAATGAGGAGTAAGTAAAAACTAGCGACCCAGGTTAGAAAAGATTAGAATGACAAGAGGTTTATACTCGCACAAACATGTTATATCACCTGCATCGTCTATGGTGATCTTAGGTAAACATATTTGTGGAGCAAGTGCGTAACTTTTTTGCGAGCGAAGTTTAAACTGAAGGATTTGACAGTCGAGATATGTATCTCCATAAATCTGTGTAGAAACTCTAACTCTTTGATTGAAACAACCAGATAACGAGCAAAAGTATGCTTAATAGGACTGTTGTTTTTCTCTATGTGCTAGTTACAACACAGCGGAGTCTACAGTCGCAGAATTTAACGAAGTCGTTTTACATGATGAGCCTGTAGTACTAGGAGTTCAGCGCTGTCAGAAAGGAGTGCGAACTACACACTATGCAACCGAGCCTTGTATTTTGTGCCAAGAACAGCAAGAGGTGAGAGTATGTCAAGTCAAATGGAGATGGAAAGTTCGTAAGTTATTTCAGTACAGCAATGTTTGTTCTTCGTTAACAGGTTAGTAGTGACGGACGAGCCTTAGTTATAGCCTCTTTTGTCCAGCGGTCGACCGTGTTATCGCGATCCCGCGGCAAAATGTTCGAGAATGGTGACGAGCTAGACCCCCTTTACACCCCGGGGGACCACTACTGGGGAGTCCATGTCAGCAGCTGCGGTCACATGATGCATAGCGACTGCTGGCAAGGATTCTACCAATCCGTTGTGGTCAAGGAGAGAAGAGCCATGCGTATGGGACAATATTTCAGTGTGGATGTCTCAAGAAGAGAGTATCTGTGTCCATTGTGCGGCTGTATCAGCAACACAGTTCTACCCGTGGTGCCTGCACTGTTCAACGGTCGGGGAGAGGGGTAAGATGATAATTTTTATTTGAGAAGTTTTTAAAGTGTTCGACTAAAATTGTGGATCAGTCGAAGATTATGATAATAACAACAAGGACCCACAAAAGTTCAAGATCAAGATGGTTAACCCTGCGCCAAGTGTAAGAGAATACGCGACTCGTGATTGGTCAAGAAGGTGTCTGGAATTATTTTTAACCAATCACAAAGCCGACGAACCAACTGAGGTGGTATAAGTTCTCAAGAAATAAATAATCTATGGAAATGAAAAAAGACGATGTTTGTGCAATTCACTGAACAACCCTTTTATGTTTTCAAAAGTCTTTATGATTCCTGTGTTTATTGCGTCACTTTTTCCTTTTCCGTAGAGTTGAGGAGGTAACAATCCCAGAATTTTTAAGTGGTATGCAAGATTTGGTCTCGTCGAATCTCAATTTATTATCAGAAGAAGACGACAAGAAAAAGAAGGAAGGTAAACATACAAGGCGGATCAAGGGGGAGGGGAGGGTCCAAAGGAAACATTTGTGTTAGTCTCAATCTTTTCCGCACTGTTTCTTTCTTTCACCAGCATCAGAAAGATTCCAAGCAGTATTTCAAAATCTTCTCAAAACTGGGTGAGGCTAGAACGTCTTTTCCTCTAGTTTCCTTTTTTTTTCGCATCCTTTTTTTTTTATATATATCCTGAGATAAATTTTGACTTTTCTTCCCTAGAACGAAGTTTTCCAATGATTTGAAAGAAATGATGCGGGTTTTCTCTCAGTCTTGTTTCACGGTGAGTAAACACGTCATGGCTTCAATTCATTGTTACCTAAACATTTTAAAGGAATACTTTATTTCACCGTTTGTGCTGAAATTTTGTGTTTAATCTATCTTTTTTGATGAAAAGTCTAGGTGTAAAATAAAAGTTCCTTGGAGAAAAACCGGTGAAACTTCAAACTCGTGTTTCTTACTATTGTTTTGCAAAATTTTATCACAAGCGAAAAAAAAAGAACTTTCCAGTTGCACATCCGAACACTGGCAAAGCCAACCCGATAAAATTGTTCTTTTATCGAACTTCTAGTGAAAATTGGCCGATCGGGTTGATAAAAATAGTAATGATATTAAAAATAAATCGATGAATATATATTTAAAGAAATAAAAAGTTAAATAACGGACTAAGGAGGCATGAGTTCATGGAAAGCCCGGATGCTAATGTGACATTTCTTTTTTTCTTATTTTTATCGTGTGTGTGCATTTAGGTTGGATTAGGAGTTGATCCTAATGATGACGACAAACGTGTTCCCCTGCTGGTCTGGGAAGCATGTGCGTACACCATACAAAGTGGAGGTTAGTTCATACTTAAATTGATTGTACATACATCGTCGCAAAACGGTCAGCGCAACTCCAGGAGTAAGAGTCGACCTCTTAGCACCTCTTTCGTTGAGGTGTGTCTGTGAACGAAGTGGTTGTATGAAGTGCTAGCTTAGTGTAAGTTAATACTGAAAGAAAAATTGTAAGAAAATAGATGAAGGCGGTAAGTTTCAAAAGAAAATGTGGTGTTGCGTCGTTGGAGGAGTATAACGAGATAATTTGGTTTGATCAACTGAGTTGATAATGTAATCGGAAAGTGTTTCAAAAGCTGACATTTCAGTTAATTTGATGTTGTGTAATTGGGGACCAACTAATTTGCTTTGTTTGCTGTTTCTAGAGAGTGCTCTAAGAGTAGAAGGCAAGCCTCTTTTCTCTGGCCTTACATCTCGCCAGGTAAAATCGTGAAATCATTACAACTTTTTATAACTTTTTTTTGTGTGTAACATTCCTGTTTTGACATTTTCCACCTAGTTTCAGTGTATGGCAGCGTTAACTCGCCAAGCTTCAGTTGTGTCAGGAATATTTTCAAACAAGGCCATTCAAAGGCACTGTCTGCGGCTATTATCTGGTAAGGAAAGAGTTGGAAAAATTGATGATTTTTAAGCTCGTTTGTTAGGTAAACAAAGTTTTTATTAAGTTCTCTCAAGAAGGAGACAATGATGGAATCTCTGTTCCTATGAGATTTCGAACCTTGGACCGTTGAGGGTCCGTTGAGTTATAGAGAACCAACTGTACCACTGAAAATTCGCTGGCATGCAAAGTCATGTTCATGTGTTACATGACAAGCGTCCTACATACTGCAAGGTTCAGCAACGGCGAAAGTGTTGTGTGTGTAAATGGAAATGAATTCTCGCATGAACGTAATGTACGGGCTATTTTAACCAATGGGTTCTCTGTAACTCAGAAGTAGATTATAGGTTCGTTGTTAAATTGACCACGCTACAGGTCTCAAAATTGTATCCACAATCTTCCAGGTTTATTGACAGTGAAAGTGATTTCAAGCACTCTCGCCAAAAAGGCCCGTGGTATATCCCTGGTCAAAGCCATGCACTTTGTTGCGTTGTTGGAAACACAGGAAGGGAGGAGTAACAGAACAGGCACTCTATAGTATTTTCAAGGGGAGTGGGGTTGGTGTAAGGGTTGTCCCACAAAGAGAGTGAGTATGGGTTGGTTTAATCACGATGTTGGTTGGTTGTCTGTTGCTTCCAACAATAACATCTGTGTACCACTAATCAGTGTGCACCAGCGTGTGGCTGTGGAGCCAAAACTTGGGTTGCCACAGGTGCTCATTGTTGCTTGAATGTACTCTAGCCGGTAGCGTTGTTTTGTTGCTCCTCTGTCTCACCTTAATGTTTATTTTATTTGATTCCAGTTCTAACACCAGACGCGGTACCTGGCACTGAAGGCCCGTCTCTCCTGGAGTTGGACCTTTTTAGTTTAATGGTTAGTACTTATTGTCGTCTTGAATATTTTAAAACTTTTTCCGTGCCCTAAGCTTGGCTTTCAACAGTGCACGATTTAAGAACAAAACAAAACAAATAAAAAACACAAATGGATTGGTTTATGCTTTGCAAGGGCCTTTGGGCTAAAGAAAAGTGATTTATGGCAATCTTATAAGACTCTTGAGAGCTTTTTCTAGGGTACACAAACACCAAAAAAAGTCAATATAATGTTTTTCATTACCAGGTAAAGCTCCGCCTGGTTCTACCGAGTATGTTGTATCAGGAGTCTAATGATGGTGGTTCGTCACCCATCTTGAAGAGCATTGTGGGCCTGAATTCTCCTGTGACAATGGATCAGTCTGTTTTTCAGCTCACTCTGATGGCGCGTATTGTTCAAATATTGCTCTGTACATCACCTGATCTTCCAGGTAAGAAAAAGCGTGTCGTTTGGTTATACTGACTACTTTACAACTTGAGCGTAATCGCTAGGAGTGTAATTTTATTTTCCACGTGCATTGGCGAGAACAGATCGTTGAAAATTCAAAACCGTCTTTTTCTTTAAAACGAGGCGACTAAAGGAACAGATAGGTCCTTAAGACTAATCTGCATCAAGTGCGAGAAAGCGAGGGGGTTAGTATCGGATTTTCATGTGATTGGTTGAGGAATCTAAAAAATTTGTGAGCTGAGTGTCAAAAGGAATCCACAATTGCATTTGTTTGCTTAACTCCGCCTTGTGATTGGTTTAGAAAATACGCGCCACCTTCTCAACCAATCACATGTAAAGTTCTGACATGGCCATTCGCGTTTCTCACGCTTAGGGAAGTTTGATTGTTTTTACTTTGAGTACTCATCAGCCCATCGTGATATTTCCTTTCTCTCTGATTGGCCGTGGTGACTGCTTTACTTTTGGATCTACAAGACAAAAACGAACGGTGTTTATTCCACTCCTAGTAGCAGTCTTGACCTTTTTTTTTTAATTTTTTTTGTTAAGCGATATTGGAGTTTTAGGCAAACGGTATTCGCACTTAGTTTCAAGGAAAAGACCGCTACATGGAGCCCTTGTATTCTTAGAATGCTTGTGGTTATTTCATGCCACAATTCACTTCGTGGTCATTTTTTGATAGGTGCTGACAACGAGGGGGAATCAATGGACCAGGAAGGGCCACTTCAGGACGAGGCTGTAAAGTTAGCTGCCGTGTGGGGTAAACTGAGGCACTGGGCAGGGTAAAGGAAATACTTGTTTTCTTTGCTTTAACAGAGAACTGTACTGATATTGTAGTTGCGATTGAGTTATGCAGTTATTCTAGAACGATGTTAACCTTTTGCACCTGTGGAAGTCTTTTCTATTTGGGAAAGCGTTGAGTTATTTCAAGTTGTTTGTTAATTTTAAGTAACCCATCTTGTGCTTAACTTCAAAAAGAAATCAGTAGGCACCGGTAAAATAAAATAAAATTCGTTTTCCCAGTGTGCTCTTAAACACTAAAAACCATCATGACATTAAATAATTCGGCGATTGTTTTTGTATGACGACTAACAAACTGCAAAGCTTCATTACAGTTTTGTTTGATCACTTCTAATTGCCTTCCTCTTCTCAACGCAATGCGATTATTCTAGATGTACCTCTGGTTTTCATGGTTCTCTGAGTTTGACAGTAGATTGTCTTTGGTTTGTCCCATTGAAAGATGATGAAAATTTATCTTAAAAACGCGTTCTCTGGTTAATAAGTATTTTAAAAACGGAAGCTTTCGGCCTCAGTATACAGCCACTAAAAACCAATATTTAGATTAAATTTTTCAGGCTGGAAGTCTATGTATTACTTCAAAGGTTTGGGGACTTGAATCTGACTGCTGACGTTTTTTTATATTTTGTAACAAGAGCCGTACTTTCTGATCTTCTTTTAATAGTGTTATTGATTGAAGTTTTCTTTATTTTGTTGTTTTAGTTCCCAGTCCGTTACTCCTCATCCCATGCCACAGGAGCTTCTTAGACTCGTGACGACACAGTTGTTACCATTCCTTCGCTGTTCGGCTCTGTTCTTTCATTTCCTGACTGATATTTCAGGACCGTCTTTATTGAAAGGTAACCAGCAAATCTCGAACAGAGAACAAGGGAGAAAAACCGAACTATTGTTTGGAAGGCTGATCTCCAAGGGGACTCCATAAAGAATTCATTTACCTTGTTCTAACTTTCTTTTTTGACGTAGCCTATTCGCGTGAACTAGTTCGGCCTTTGTGCTGAAGAGCGTGTACAATACTCGCGAGCTCAGCCAGGGAAACCATAGTAACATGGACACAGCGGTCAAACGTTTGCGCACGTGCGAACGTTGTTGCGGCCAGGGTCGTGGCTAGGTGGTGGCCTTCCAGGCTCTCAGAACCAAGCTGTTTTTAACAGGAATTAGACTATAAGACTAATTAGATTATGGTATTGGAATTGTGGTGAAATGAGTGATTCTGGAATAATTGAAAAGCAGCGAAGCTTTCCGTTCTTGCCAAGAGGTAGCTAAAGCGTTTACGCGAATTTCCAAACTACACGAGTTGTCATCCTAAAAGGTATGTTTTAAGTTACATAAGAGATATTACATTCGACATGTTTAGTTTTGCGTGGTTAATTAAATTATTTATGCGATCCAGATCCCAACCGACCCTCGTTGACCGAGGAGATAGAGTGCTTGAGCCGATACCTTTCAGTGCCTACAGACATGACGTGCTTACTGCAGTGGAATCAAGACAGGTCTTGTATTAGTTCGTCAACCATCTTCACCACCATCAAAAGGTTTGTGTCCACATTCAAACTCGTGGTCGTGCACCGTGCGGCCATGTTTGATTTGTCACATGATTCCGAATAAAATTTGGGAAAAACAAGCACTAGTAATTTCTTTAAAGTCAAAAAAATTGCAAAATTAATCTTCTTTTTTCGTTTTTCCTTCTTTTGCTCTTTTGATAGGTGGTGTAGCCACGAGCATGTTAAGAAAACCTTGTCTACCGCGGGAGTTGAATCGCTTGGGTAAGTGAGGTTCTTTCCAGATGATGGTGAGAACATGGTATGAATAAGCAACATGAGGTTAACATTTCTGTCTGATGTAGGACTGTTTTTCGGATCATTGAAGACGGGAGTCGGCTAATCGCCTCCTCTATTCACTCTTCCCTTCATGAAACACTAGGTTCAGGTTTTACAATGTACCTTGCTGATTATCATACATCGTTACAGAACGGTCGAATTTACCCCGCTGGAAGAAATACATTTCAGTTAAGTGAGTGTGTGTTAGATGGACCCGCTATGCAGATTTATGTGGATGTGAGGTCAAATCCAAAAAACAAAGTAATATTTTCAATTTATCGGGCTTTGAGTTGACGGGTTGTTAGTGCTGCGTTTCATTTTTAATGAGTCGTACTTTTCTCAGATATTCAATTGAACCCAATCATTTGCTGAAGATTCCTGTGGACTACAGTGAGTTAATCAACCAAGCTTCAATGTTCACGTAAGTTCATTATTCAGATTGTCTTTATCATTATAGCTGTTATTATCATTATCGTCGTCATTATTATCATTATCGTCATCATCATCGTCGTCTTCATCTTACTTTTAAAAGATGCAACTTTGTTCTTTTTCCAGCTGCCCTAATTCTGACGGAGATGATAGTCGTGCGCCAGCTTTATGTTTGATCTGCGGCGAAATGCTTTGCTCTCAAAGCTACTGCTGCCAAACGGAAATCGAGGGGGACAAAGTCGGAGCATGCGCTGCGCACGCCCGGAAATGTGGTGCAGGAGTCGGTGTGTTTTTACGTGTGCGTGAATGTCATATCTTGTTGATGGCCAATAAGAACAAAGGGTGTTTCTACTCGCCTCCTTATTTGGATGCATACGGCGAGACCGACCAAGGGCTCAGGTGAGTTCGCGAAAATTCTTTCCGATCACGGTGACATTTAGAAAATGTAAGACGAAAACTCTGGGTCCAGTTTAACCCTTAAATTCCTAAGATCTGATTGTTTATTCTCTCCTCTAGCTGCTACAAATTTCCACGTATTTAGTTACGAGAATTTGGTGTTAGATCAAGATAAGAACTTCTACCTGATAAGTTTGAATACTCTCATTACATGAATAGATTTTTTTTAGGGAGAAGTTACATTTAATCACTTTCGGGAGTTAAAGGGTTAACTGGCTGATTTCTTCAAAACTGAGCTAGTAACTTCCCCAATTTCTAAGCATAGTTCGGTTAAACGGAAAAATAGTTGATGAGGAGTAGTTGTTTGCAAAGTTGAATGGTATAGATGGATTTATAGGAGAGCTTAAGGGAGAGGAGGGTAAGTAAAATCAAAGTTTAAGTTAAACTGTTTTGAAAATAATAGCGCTGGTGGCTTTTCGGCATCGTTTTTTAATGGTTCAATTTACTGTTTGGCCGTATGTAAGAGATCCTATAATCCATTTCGGAATTACTTCTAATTTTTTTGTTTTGTTTTGTTTTGCTTTGTTGATTGTGAATGTTGGAATGAATGTAAATTTTCATTTTCACACTTTTGCAAAGTTCAAAAGTCTTTTCTATCGAGTTAAAAGGAAACAACAACAATAGCACTTCAGTTCATCGCTTTCGTTTCCTTTTGTAGGAGGGGTAACCCACTGTATCTTTGCCCTGATCGATATCGGAAACTGGAGAAACTATGGCAAACTCACTCAGTAGCTGAGGAAGTCGCGCACTGCCTGGAATCTAATAGGAACTTGTTATCAATCGACTGGACAAATCTGTGAAAAGGCCTGATCGCCAATTTAACAAACCATTGGACTTAAATTCTATTTTTATTTCACATTTTTGTTTCCCTTTGGTTCTATATTACCTCTTGGGACATATATTCCTCGGTAAACTATTACTACAAGGTTTCTACCGCAATTTGTCTCGTTACCTTAGACTTCTCAACGTATACAATAACGAGAATACTGAGGCTGGCTCAAGGGTGCAGAGGAAAGTAGTTAACTAACAGGGAAACAACATCTTAAGACTTATCTCAGACTTTGAAAAATTTCTGTAGTTTCCTTCTCTTGTCGCTCATCCGTCGCACGAAGAACTCATCTTACGAGTAAATCTGGATACCTAGCTTTTAATGTGTAACCATCAAATAATAAGTAGCTGGGGAGGTGGGGGGTGGAGGGGGGCAATCTGGTAAGTACCTTCTTTTTTACAGTGTGCCTCCCCCGCCTCTTTGAACAAAAGACAAAGCTTTTAGTAAGTGTAATGTAACCCGTACTTGCGCTTACAAAATTGCCAAAATTGTACGTAATATCCGTCGCAACCTTCTTAGCGGGTTCAATGTAATAAATTTGTTTCGATTTTGGGAATGAAGGTGTAAATAAATTTCGCTTTGATTATTAAAAGGATGAATTGAATAGTTTTCGTAAGTCTCATTCTTTTTAACCAAAATGTTAACCAAAAAAGGTTTTTTTCCTCACTTTTTTGACAACGATACTAACTGTTCTCCGGTTTGCATTTACAAGTTTTAAAAGGACTAACCTGAAACCCATTGCGATTAAGCTCAACTCTTCAGCCATTTCCTATCTTATTCGAGCGCTTAAGATCAACAATGTAATTGCTTCAAGATATGCATTTCTTGTGAGAGATTAAGACCGTCTAATTCACTCAGCCTAGTAGCAAGCCCTTGTTATCGGCGCTGCTGTGCGCATGTTTCTCCGCCCGTGGGAAGATTTGAGACGAGTAGGAGAGAGGATTGCCGGACGTCTGGCTCTAGAATAGCAGACCTCTCGCCGATTCACGTTGCTCTGTAAGGCCTCATACTTTCCCTCGGGCGAAAAAACGGTCGTGCCGAGGCGCTATTACGAGGATTTGCTTGCAGGCTATAGCTGAATGGTCGGATTGTATTAAACGTGAAAAGCTCGCGATCTGTTGTGTATGGTCAGTTTCCATAGCACAAGGTTAGCTTTTGAAACTGACTTTACTTGACTGTAGTTAATGATAAACCAGCTCTTTGGCTGCGAGTTGTGGTTTGTCATCTATCGGGTTTGGGTCTGTCGCAGCAGTTGCAGAATTGTAGAAGATTAGAGTTACTGTTTAAATTGTTAGCTGTTACTTTGTACTGAATAGCACATCCGACAGCTGTACTTACGCCCCAACACACAAACACTGGGATGGCTACAAAATAATAAGAAGAAAAGGAAGACCGAATAAATGACTGAAATAATATTAGTTTAACCCCTCACACCCTAACATCAGTATGTATATTCTCCATGTTCCTCTCTACACATTTCTTAAGGTGCTGATAAGGAGAATTTAATTAACAATCAAGAGCTTCTTTAGTTGGTGATTAATTCTTCTATTCCCATGACGTTAATGTGTGATGCAGCAGTGTTTGTAAGGAGAAACTAGATGCCAGTCACTCGTTGGAGTCAAAGAGTTAACGCTAGAGACAAATTGTCATAGAAGTGTCCTTGTGTTCATAATATTTGGTTGTGGGAAACTTGTTTTATTATTTGAATGTAACGTTCGAACCAGTTTTTGACTTAAAATTTTTTTCCTTATCTCCAGCGACAATTTTAACCCCATAAATTCCGTGAAGGGCAATCTACCTCATCAGCCAACCCGGTGCGCGAATGTTGAAAACATCCGAGTAGGGCTCTGTGGCATTCTAATGACTCTCCCTCATTAAATGGTAGTCATTTACTTTCAGTCCCCATTTTGGCCCTATTGGCGACGACTGATCCCCGCTCCGTTCCTCGTGAAGACCATGTTATGCTCGCCCCAAAAAATTCTTCCAACGCCCCTCCCTCCCCTCCCCCCCTCTCTCTCTCTTAGGCGATAAATTATGACTGTACCCACCGTTGTTTGTAAAACGGACTGCCAGATAGTCGGGAACTTTAGCCCTGTAGGTCCAATTTGAGAGCTCTGATTTCAGCCCGTCCCAAAGAACGTCCCGGATTCTTAACAAAAAGGCCTCGATTGTGACGGAAAAACTTGTCCGAAGAAAATAGTCAGCTCCTAGGGGGGAGGAAAACAAAACAAAGAAAAATACATACCTAGCCATGTTTTAACTTTGGTAAATTTAACCCTTTACGCCTTAGCATTAGTATGCATATTCTCTTTACTATTCTTCATACATTTCCTAAGCTGCTGATAACGAGAAGTCTTTTAAGAATCAAGGGCTTTCTTTTTTCCTTTTGACCTGAAAAAGTAATTAAGGGGTGATATCTTAAGGAGAAATTGGGCCTACTGTCATTCTTAGGGATGAAAGGGTAATCTTAGAGAGACTCATTGTCATGTATGTCGTGATGATAAAATGGAGGATTTACGGCCTTTTTAGAAAGCTTTTTGAGTAGGAAGTGTACGTTAGTTATGCCCACCATAGAACACAGCAAATGATCCAGCGCAAGCTGTTGCTATGACTACGACCGGTTTCTCATAGAAGTGAGCCAGCGATCCGAACATGAGTGAAACTGTTGCCATCAAAGCGGCGTAGGCAATGTTACTGCATGAAAAGGAGAGAAGAATTTTGCGCATGTTCAGTCAGTATAGAGGTAACTGTAATTTAAGAGATGGTTGCAATTTTTAAAGAAAGCAATCGAAGTGGTCAAAACATCATGAAAAATCAGTCATACCTGTGAAAGTACTTGTACAGCGGAGTGCTAAGAATTGTAAGGCCAACCAGCTGAAAAACAATAAATGACTGCAAAATTTATTTCAGTCATCATAACTCTTCAAAAATCGCACAACAAGAATGCAAACGAAATCTCAACACTGTCACGACGCAAACATGAAACCTTGTCGAAAAGCTCAACTCGACCAATAGAAAACTGTGCAATATCCCATACAAAGAAGCTTATATAGATTTATCAACTAAAAACTGTTATTGGTCTACTTATAAAGCCTCAAATCCTTGTGTGACAAGCATGTAAAGTTATCGTTCACCAGTGAACGATAGATTAGGCGCGAAATATTTCAGGGTAGTTAATGGAAAGTCTAGGCAAAAGGAGAAATTTACTTTTTCAATAGAGAGATGTGCATCTTACAAACAATTACATTATATGGTGAAACTGTTGAGTTCGTCATTGAGCCAAGAGATACGAGGCTATTGCTGTACCAATTTTTTTTTTTAGGTTCCTGTGACTTTAAAAAGAGAACCTTGGTACTACTCACCAGTCCTAGACACTCTCCGATTGTGAACACACCAAGTCTGTATAATCGACATCCTAAAAATCCACCAAACACACCGACCAATGCACTGAACAAAACGTGGGCTAGTAAAAAGGTGTATAAAGAAGATCGGTAACGTCAACACTTGCCTGATCTGTATGGACATGCACTCTAACTTTACAGAGTGTTTGACAGGGTGGCTTTTTGTAGTAGAGATTTTAAAAAACGAGTGAGCTTAGTGGGACTTGGTCCACGATATATGTTATACGATTATTTGCGTCTTGCGTCGGAGCCGAGGGGCGCATTTGATTTGAAGTACTTTACAGAGAACCTACTGACCTATTTCCTTCCCGTTAGGACCACAGCACAGTTGTGTCTTAAAGATCAGTGGGCTGAATACGTAGAAAATGAGGAATCCTAGAACAAATCCAGCGAGGAACATGCATGGCTGAAAAAGGGAAAAGAAGGTTGTCATTACATCATCTATCATGTACCACATAAAAACAACGAGAGATGATGGAGCCTCTTGAAAGCAACTGAATTTGCACCCTTAGCTTATGTTCAATTGTTGTTGAAAATTCTTCTACATCGTTTTAATCGTTGGGTTTGTTAAAAATGGACGGTGCTCCTTGTGAATCTACTCTGTTCTTTTCTCTTACTTACCCTAATTAGCCGATAGCCAGCAGCCCACACCACTATACCAATCACTGCTGATATCTCGATTACAGTCACGGTGGCTGGATGCCTGCAATAAAATGCACCATGGCATAGCAAAAAGACTTCGGCTGAATCAACGCAAGGATAATTAATGCCCATAGCACGAAGCTCATTTTTATCGTTATCTGTGAGCCCTAGAGGTAGGAAACCTCTGCTATCACCAGCTTTTCCCCAGATATAAGGTCTATGGGTTGTGCTCGGCGACAAACTTTAAGTATTTTATGGTCATTTGCATTTACGTGAACCATTTTTTATTTGAATCACGTGTATAGTCGAATGCCATTCAGACGTTGGTAATAGCCCGACTATTGGATGATTGTCCCTCATGTTGCTTTGATCCCGCGAACGGCTCATGCTCGAAACGTCATATTCTAAAAATCATTACACCGTGGACGTGTACTTTTAAAGAACTTCTTGTTACTAAATTGAACTGAATAGGTGTCTTGCCTGTTCACTGACTCAGAGCAAACTAGAGTTTCCTTTAGGAAACGTACGCTTCAGCTTGAAAATACTGTACATTTTTTTTTTATTGTTTTAGTCTATTCCTTCGAAATTTAAAATCTATCTGAAGTCGCCCTCCGCAAACTGAACAGGCTAATCACTGTGTGCTGTGATCAAAAGCTCGAATGATGCAGACAACTCGTAGAACTTAAGTGTTCACTTAAATACAACCAACAGGTGCCATATTCATATCACACCAGGGTTAACTGGTGCCTCGTCTAAGAGGAACCAGACTTTCCTTTGACCACCACAGGGAACTCAGCGAGCAGAGTATAAAAAGCCACATTCACTATAACATAAACTTGTTAAACTCACTTGCTATAAACCAACTTGTTAAGTATTTTCTGCGTAGCTGCTTTGGTGAAATTGAGACCCTCGTCCAAGTTCATCTCAGTCTATAACGCGCACAATGTGAATTCGTTTGGTTGAAATCTTCCGCAGACATTTGATTGACTCTTTTTCAATGGTACAACGACTCACTGACGTTCCGAATAAATTGTAACTGTTGATCTAATTCGATGGCGGTACAGTATTTCTTTGAAATTTAAGCCGATGTATGCGAGAGATTAAACGTAACGTGGATGGTGCCTGAGGAACAAGTCATCAGTTATTTTTGTCTCGCTGGTCATGGTTATGATAACCTGATCGATGCTGGGTGGACAGACGAACAAATCAAAATCAAAATTTTGACAGTGACTGCCTGGATTGTCCAAAATCCTGCGTTCACTCTCGAAGGAGGGAGCACAACTCCTGAAACTCAGTCGTGCTGCATCGGTGGACATCAGTGGGGAATATCACAAATCAAGTAATTTGGCTTTATTAACTGAGTGAATAGCAACTTAACCTTCAAAGTTTCTAAGGTTGACGTTTCCAGCGTTAGCCCTCGTCAGAGAGGGGCTTTACGCTCTGAACCTCAGTTTTAGAAACTCTTTAAATTCAGTTGATAAAACCCAATTATCTTAGACGGAGAAATATAAGCTTCATCAGAATGTTATTAGAAAGAGGGGACTTCGTTAGCAATAACTTGAATGATAATTTAGAATTGGGAGAAAATTAATTCTAGTAAGATTGCTTTGCTAAGCTAAAGAGACAAAAACAATGCAAATCATTGTCCAAAGTTTAATGAGGCGAGTAAAATTCTCCCACTCAAAAACTTCTCAATCGATGATAAATTGATCATATAAAGTTCGCCGACGTAATGAGTGTGGAATATTGCTTTTTATCTTTTAAGGCCAAAAGACAATATTCCCCACATAAAATTACCTGAAAAGTATGAAAAACTGTAGGATTGTCACATTTTAATGAGGCTATCTGACGATTTTTCAAGTGAAATAAGAAAGTGTGGAGATTCTGGAAAGCAAAACCACCGCGCCATTATGTTTTGATGCGTTTCCTACAACAAAGTACTTGAGCAAAGTGTTGCCCTGGTTACAAAACTTCCTGCACATCCATGAATTATCCAATATGTTGCTTAACGCAACACTTCTTCCCTCTAGTAGCATGATCACTAAGGGACACCTGCTTTTAAAGTACACCACAGTATCGATGATTACCATATAGCTGGCAGCGCCCATCTACAATATGAAGCAAATCCTGTAATTCAATTGGCTCTTCGAACCAATTCGTAAGGAGAAATATTGCTTGGCGTGGGCTTCCAGAGTAATTTTTGGAGAATTTCGGCAACGAAGTGACCAGAGGCAATAGAGGGGAGTCAAAAAAAAAAAACATAAATGATATTTCTGGGAATTTCGAATTCCGAAAACCGGAAAAAAATTAAAACAGAGAGTGATTTGAAAGCATGGAATTGGCTTTGTCCAATGGAAAACGGGACTAGAGAACTTAGTGTCATTCCCGACCAAGTAATAACGAGAAGAATTCCTATCAAATTACATAATTTTTCAATTTGTCAAATGAAAAAAAGCACGTGTTACCATAGTTGGCTTTCTTTCCCAGCGCTCGGAAATAAAGAAATCATTCTTGATTCTTTTGAAAGGGAAATCTTTTTGCTATTTAATAAATCCTTTATTTGCCAAGCTCGTTCGGTCAGGCGACAGAATAAAAAAGCGAAAAAACTCGGCCAATATCCAGCTATCTTGGCCTCAAGATTGTTCAATAATTCTTATATACCACAGCATGAAAACAAAGTTATAAGTCACGCAATGTTTCTTCCCGCTAGTAGCGTGACACCTAGACTAGTTTCAGGGTCCCTTAACACAGTGTATCTAACGCAACCATTGTCGACTTGCTCCCGATCCTCTGTTATTCAACTCAACATGAGTAATGTCATCCCACGAGTCTTTCATCAAAGGTCTAGTGTCATTTTGATGGAGGAGAAATGCTCTCAATTTGGGTGGAGGAAGGACCACGTAGCGGACACCTTTATCATCAGGCACGGCACTATCAGTATTACAGCCACAGCTACAGCTTTTCATGAACAATTCTGTATCGATTTCTTGTGCAGTGTACATGAACTGCAAAATAGCGCCAACCGCTGACATCAACAGCCAGCCAAGAAACATCGCTAAAGCTGAAAGCAAAACACCACTGATATGCAAATGAAAATTTTACGTTGGTATTTGTACAATAGAAATTTAATTTAATTTAAATTAATACTGCTGTTTTCAAGGTTGTCGTAAAAAAGGACAAAAGTGCACGCGACAATATTGAGAGGTAATTTGGGTATTCAAAATCAATGAATTTTAATAAGTGAAATAGACAAATAAATACATTCATCAAACCAGCCATGCCTCTTTCTTACACTGACGTTTTCTCAGATTTCCCCGAAATACTAAGGTTGAGGAAACGTCACCTAAAAACTACCCACAGTACCTTTCGGAGTTGTCGCGTGCACTCTCGCGCTTTTTTTCGACCTTTCTTGACACAGTTGTATATTGAAGCCAGGTGAAGAAGAAACAGAGTACTTCTTTTAAATGGAAAAATGTAACTTAACATAACCCTTTAACTCCCAAGATCTCATTAGTAATTCTCCTCAATGTCTGCAATAGTTCTTGTGATGTTGGTTTGAAGAATTTGGAATTTAGTATTGAATCAACTAAAAATCCTTTATTTAATATTTGTCTTTATTCTCATCTCTTGTCTGCTTGATTTTGTATTGATATTGTAAGGAGAAATTCTATCCTAGTCACTCATGCTGAGTTAAATGGTTTAAAAGTGGTTGCCCCATACTATTTTTTTTTTTAAAGGCAAAATCAGCAACCATTACTTTCTACACAATGACCAAGCTCTATAACCTAGACCTTAGAAACTTTTTTTCTGAGCCATTCTCTCCAAAAGTAAACTATTCACCTTTAAACACCTCTATATTTAAAGATGTAACCCTTGTATTCCACTAAGAGGGCTTGACATTCCTGGTTCAAACTCCCCACCCAAGCCAGGCAAGGTTCAAATTCCCCATCCACCAGACATGGACCACAGTCAAAATGCCCATGGGTTGCCTGGTTGGGGGGAGGGAAGATTGTTAAAGCTTCCAACTGGTCAGCACATCACCCTCAAACTCCCAAGAGTGAGTGACATGTACAATGTCACATCTCCCAGGCCTATAATGTCAGTACATTATCCAGAAAACAGGTAATAAGAATACTCAAACTTATCGGGTATAAGTTGTTACCTTGATCTAACACCAAATTCTTGTAAGTAATTTGCAAAGAAATGTGTGGTAGCTAGTGGGGAGACTTAACAATCAGATCTTGGGACCTAAAGGGTAAAGATACAAACCTTTCTGGGTGAATTCCTTGTGGGCTTCATGGAATTCTAGTGTCACATGAGCAGGATGGTTTGCTGCTTGGCTGAAGGCATCCTTTGTCTTGAACAGGATTTGTTCAATTACAACAGTGAATGCTGTTCTACAATAATGATCCAAACCTGGAAACAAGAGTCCATTATAAGTTAGCTAGCCCAACAGCTAAATAATACATTGCCTCTTTAATTTGTCATTTCAGATGATACTACATTCAAAAAAGGGTTTAAGTCACCTAATATCACAAGCAAAGACAGCAGCATGTTTTGGAACTTGAAGGGGGGGGGGGGGGGGGGAGAGAAAGGGAGCGCATTATACCTCAAGCTAGATGCACAACTTACTAGGAGCTTCCCATTAAATTTTGTTCTGATGTAAGGCTAACCCTTGAAATGTCAGCTATAAAGACTCTTTTGGGTGGCCAATTTATGTTATCAACAAAATTTTCTCAGAATACCCCCACTGACACAGTGCCACACTTTCTTTAGAAACTTGCTAGTTACTGAGATGAATGAACCAGTTTTTGAGAACAGCATGTTCACCGCTGACAAGGATTTGCATTCAGAATGTGACAACTTGTTACAAATGGGCGCCTTGGCTGATTCTACCAAATTACAGTACACTGAGAATAGATTTATTTTGAACAAATTCCCAAGCCATTGCAACGGATGTTTCTATATACAAAGTGAGAAATAGCTATTTTGAGAAAAGGAATTATGTTGGAAAATTATAAATCATTTAGCCCTTTAACTCCCAGATCAAATTTGTAATTCTCCTTTCTGTCAACCATACAATTCTTATCATGTTAGTTCAGAGAATTTAGTATTGAATCAACTAATTATCCCATCACTCTCATCACTTATCTGGTTGATATTGTATTGTAAGGAGAAATTCTGTCCTGGTCACTCATGGGAGTTAAAGGGTTAATGTATATTCTGATTACGAAGTTGCATTGGTAATAGCATTTGGGAAGGTCAGTTCGAACGGCGATTGCAACAAACAAGTTTGCTTGTTGTTGGTAGCCGTGTAGTACTTTAGCGCTATTAAATTGTAGCCTATTCTCTAAAACAATAAACCACCAACAATAGAAAAACAAAAGGACTACCTCATACATACTAATGAGGTTGAAGTCTCAAAGTTGTGTGTGCATGTGCGAATTTTTAACGTGCACAATTTTTTTATTCGCAATTGCATGTGATTTTTGGCATGTTTAATTTGTGTTTTTCAGTTAATGTATATGTGAGCGGTACTGTAGTTGGCACAAGCAAGATGATTATCATATAGATCAATGAGTTCATGATAAATTAAGGCAACAGTTACAGTGTATCAGATTTTTTGGTTCACTTCTGGTCTTTTGTCAACTTTGATTACCCACCAAGAAGAAACATGAGAGATCCCATGAGAGATGTTGCACAAACGACAAACAGTTTCTCAAGCCAGACAGCAAGGATTCCTACTACCAGACCAGCAGCACCATAAACACCATAGAAAGCCAAGTCACTGTAATAAAAATATGACAATTTAGTCATGAATGATGATACCAACAACAGGGCTCGAAATTAACTTTTAAGTCCAACTGCAAAGTTTTGTTAATATGATTTTTTTTCCACTAGCAAATTGGTGAGACCACTGGCAAATTCTTTCCCTTGAAATGTCAATGACCATATCTGTTATAAAGATTAGAATTGATATTTTGCACAGGCCATTAATGTGCTGAAAAGTGTAATAAAAGAGGTATCAAATGTTTGGTCTCCTTTACCGTTGTCATGACAGCCACCACCTATTTACTGCATGTTTGGGAATGGATGACTCTAACTATCAAACCTTTGCTAGTGGATTTTTTTTCTCACTTGCAGATTATCAAACTCACTGGCATTTTGAAAGTTTGCAAGCATTAATTTGAGCCCTGAACAAAATTGAAGTGAGTGAAGATAGAAGCTGCAAAATAGTAGTGACACTTGATCGTTCCTCCCACCACAGACAATGCAGTTTTTGTAACCCTTTTAACCCCTGAGTGATTAGCATCTAATTTCTCCTTACAATATCACCCCTGAATCAAACATTAGGGTAACAAGAATTAAAGGAATGATCATCAACTATGGAAGTTCTAGATTTTTTAGCAAATTCCCATAGTCAGTACCTTAGGAATTGTGTAGAGAATAGTATGGAGGATGTGCATATTGATGTTTGGGTGTAAAGGGTTAATGAGAGTCAGCTGTACTGTTTGCAATACTGCATGTAACATACCTTGTCAAGTGTTTGGAAAACCAGAAAGTGACCACTGCTATAGAAATTGCCTGTGAAAATAGGAAAGATTGAAGGAAACAATGACCAAGAGTTGTGGGTCTCAATCAAAACATACAGTTTATCAGTACAGTACTCTAGAATAACTAGAATTCATGTTATGCAAGTCTGTTCAGTAACAGATCACAGATAACATCAAAATGTGGCACATGATGCACAACCAAGTGTGTCACTGATGTTAAAGTTATTACCACATTTTGACATCTCCTGTGATCTACTGCATAACTTTACTGACCCACAGCAATATGGAATCCATTTGTTTCATATAAATACAATATAAAAGCAAAAATATCCTGTTGGTGCATGTACATCTGTCCTCCAACAGATCATCATAAGTAAGAACCAGTCAAAATAAGGGTGTAGGTCAGCTTTTTATGTATTAAAACTTTGTTTTATGGGTTGGCAGGAGAGGTTTGTCAAACCTTCTGAATATTCAACAGGAGATAACACCAAGCAACACTGATCAGCAAATTCTACTTGATGATCAGTAATGTCTGAGTAAAATTAAAAGCTCACATTTTCCAAAATGTAACACCAAAACCACGAAGAATAGATCTGTCTTTTTACTGAACTGCAGGGTGCTCATTAATATCTTGGGTATTTTATGGAACACTATGGCAGTATGTACACTCTGTGAAGTAGACTAATTGTAGATACAGTATTAAGCTTACCCATCCAACAATGCAACCCATACAGAATACACCAATCTTGTAAACATAACAGGCCAGTGCTCCAGCTAAAAGCCCACAGATAATGCTGATGGAGATGCGAACTGATACAAACCAAGCAAAATTAGATCACTTTGGTCATTTCAGAGAGCTATACACCTGACAGACCTGAAAGGTCTCTTACTATAAATAGTTACTTATTTTTAGTAATTATGCATTACAATTATTGCGTACAAGTGATTTTCTTTTCTAAAGGGGTGGTGAGGGGGGTGGACAGATAGGTAGAATTTTTGTGCAAATTTACATTGATACAAGTTAAACAATACATTGTCCAGGTGTTTGTACATTAATGCACAAATTTTTGAACAGGTCCAAAATAAAGGAAATTATTTTTTACAGTTTGAACCAAAGGGTTCTGTTAAATCAAATTGTGGTCTTGTTTTGAAAAATGTACTCGGTCATAAGAGTGTCTTCAAGTAGAGGATTAAAAAATGAGGAAATTATGACAGTCAATGCAAAGTAACATAATATCTTACCTTCTCTGTTATGGCTTCCATCACAACAAAATTCTGTACTAAACACATCAGGACTTATGGAGTAAAATCCAACACCAGCAAATGCAAATGCAGCCACAATAACAATGGGCTAATGATGAAGATATACACACATAGTATAAAAATGTTATTATTAATTATGACTCTTCTGTAATTATATGACTCTTACAAACTGATCAAGACTCTGAGCTAAGGAATGGGAAGGGGGAGGGGGGACTTAATTTAAACTTCTTTACTGAATTTTTCACCTGATTGGTGCTGTGATAATTTGTTTGCCATTATAATTAAGACTAAACTGCCCTGCATCTATGTCCTGCTGGCCATGGCTTTGCTCTAAAGATGAGAAACAAGGAAGCTGTGGTCTTTTAAGTACATAAATGTTTACCTTTATGAGCCTATAACCAAGAATCCAGACAACCAGTCCAAGTACAGACAACACTAAAACACCAACTGGATGGTTGTACCTGAAAGGGATACCAATGGGATCTTTATTAATGAAATGTTGAAAACTCAAAGGAAAATAATTTCAGGGTTGCATTTGAGGATTACGGTTCCTTAAGACGGGTAATTTTGGACAGAAAGCAAAACACTGAATTGGGGATGGCACGTTGATTCCCTTTCCTCCACCAAAATAAAAACAAAATATCATATTTCATATTGTCTTTGAAATGGTGATTGAGAAGAATTATCCAAAAGATGTCCATTAATCCAAAATGAGTTTCTATTTGGAGTTTATTAATGCCTGGACAAATTTAAAATACTCAACAATCTTCCCTTGATATTGGGAATGGTATTGTAAAGAAACATGTACAGTAGTCATTAATCCAGTTTGCATAATTCATTAACTGGCTGAATTAGGGGAGCAACTGTTAAAAACGGACATTTTTTCAGTTGCACACAGAACAAACTACTAACAGTAGTAAGTGATCGATCTGTTGGATAGTTTCATGGAGGTGTTAAGACCAGTATAAAACTTTTGCACAGAGAAAAGTCCAAAATTAGTATTTGTCTCTTTCTACTAATAATACAAGTAAATATATATACAGAGTAAAGCAGCCCTTTAGATAACACAAACATTTGGGGCTGTCATACTTTACAGGACTGTATTTAGTTGTTTGAGGGTGGTAAGATCTGAGGGAAGTCATAGTTGATCAGTTGAAGTCACAGGATGTTACAGTATGATTCACAGGCGAAAATTACAGAGGCAATACTTTTTAAAATCACAGTTGTAAAAGCTATCACAGGTGTCCAATAACAAAGCAAGCCATTGCCACAATTATGAATACCTGGTACTGTGGGTTCCTGGCTGTTCAAAACCCTTTACTTTCATGTGCGTCTCTGCCTTTACTGGCAAAATTCCCGATACAAAAGCCACCCGCTTGTTGAATTTAAATTTCTGATCCAGCTAAGCAACGAATTTCAATTTCCGGAGCAGAGAAACACCATAACTAGCACAAACACAATATATTGACGCAGCATGTAGTAGCTTGCTTACAAAAGGAAATCCCATAAATTACGTTGTAGAGTAATAGATTTAACGGCAAATTGACATTCAAAGCAACGTGTCTGATATGGTGAAAAATGAATATTTTCCACAGCAATTAACCATTACAAGCTTATCTATATCTGTTGAAAGGTGATTGAATTAACCTTTTTAGTTCGTATGGTAAAATGACATACCGCTTTCTAATATCTCACAGCTATAATTGTTATCGTAAAAATGGAAAGATGTTGAATTATTAAGAAGGAAACATTCTTTACCCAATGTAAAACTTGTTTGTTGAAATCCATCGAAGAAGTCCATTCTGCGAGCTGTTCATGTCTTCTCGTTCATCGCTTGTGTTATCGAGCAACTTAATTTCGACCGCGGTTTATTCCAAATTCTTAGACGAATATGTAAAGAATAATTTACATTTAAAAATCGCCATCTGACGTATTCTCGCATTGGTGCGATCGTCTTGAAAGACTAATGACACTTTGCAAATGGAATTCTTTTGAAGCCAACAGAGTTTCCTCGAAACCGATCACGCTTAGTCGATTCCAATAAGTTACGTAGCATTTAGGATGTCGTGTAAGAACATTATTGTATCCCTTGGGTGGGAAACCGCGTTCACTTAATCCCTCTGGGAAGGTTAGGTGGGAACGGGTTGATAGATGCGTTGCCTTTCATAGTTCTTTTACATGTGACGATCATGTGCCAATTTTGTGTGAAAGAACAGCATCCTCAACGGGTATGATAGTGTTGTGTTTAAAGACGCTTGCATTTCGGCTGTTGACACATTAAAAGCGTATGTTAAGCCCGCACTTTATTCAATTTCATGTCTTAAGTGAAATTTAGTGACAGCAGCACATTTTGATTTCGTCTTCTTTTTTTTGAGATTTATCGCATTAATCCGAGTGCGCAATTAACCGTACTCGCTCTTTACCTGTTTGTGGCAGCGGCGGAGTAAGAACAAGGGATATTTCTGAATCTTTTCTAAAGCGGTACCTATAATAAAGATTGGGTTTGTTCTTGTGAATGACACTGCAACGCGAGCAAATCTGTGGATCAGTTGCAACCAAACAGACACAGAATTTTAACAAGTTTTATGATCTCTGAAGCCAGATGTTCTGAAGTACCATTCATACCCTTCCTAGTAACCTATATGTGGCATTACGATCATTTTAATTTAACCCTTCCGTAGTCCTAGATCTCATTAGTAATTCTCCTTACTTTCTGCCGTACAATTCTTATGATTTTTGCTTGGAGAATTTGGCATTGTATTGACCAACAATCCCCCAGCTAATTGTCATTCTTCTTCATCTGCATAACTTTTCTGCTTGATGTTGTAAGGAGAAGTTCTGTCTTGGTCATTCATAGAAGTTTAATTTAATTATCTGTAATTACCATTTGTTTCTTTAGTAAGGGAGTATACTGTATGTCAATGCACATTTCATCAGTTGCATAAATTTTTTATCCTCCTCACATATGATTATCATAAATTGAAACAAAGAGTTGGATTATTTTAACTAGTGAGAGAGGTAAACACCAACTGAAAAATACAAGGGAGGAGAGGGGGAGTTGCTGAGTGGCTTATGATCTATGTTTGTGCTTGAGATGATGGAAATTGAAATGTTTTTTGTTATCAATAGGGAACAATCTGCTTGGAGAGTGGATCATATTTAATGAACTATGCTGGCTGTAAGGGGTGTGGGAAAAGAGAACCACTTAAAACTTTAGAAATGTCCACTCAGGAGGATAATGATGGAGAAGAACTTGTTACCTACAAACGTATGTAATGCCACGAATACAGTACTTTAACTCAGGTGCAGTGAGCATTAGTGAATCAACAGTGAATAGTGGGATAAAATGATGATACAAGTGCCCAACAATAAAATGATTATTTAAAAGATTTAATTGACTTGTTTGGTTTTTACAGATATTTGTCCTAGCTGTGAACACCTTGTGGCTGAACATGAATACACATTTAGGGTTGAAGGAAAGTACCAGGTAATAATTCAATATTAAAGAAAGATGCTTTTTTTAATTCCTCGTGAGCACAGGACAGAGAAATAATTCTGAATCTTTAAATCAATTCAAACCTAAGACCTTCAGATTCCTCTCCCACGCTGTACTACCAAGCCACAGAGACTCTTTGTGGTAGTCTTAACCCTTTACATCCTAACATCAGTATGGATATTCTCTATACAGTTCTCTATAAATTTCCTATGGTACTGACAAGGAGAATTAATTTTGTTTAACAAGCAAGAGCTTCTTTAGTTGGTGATCATTTCCTTTATTCTTGTGACCTTAATGTTTGATTCAGGCAAGATATTGTGAGGAGAAATTAGATGCTGGTCACATCTAAGAGTCAAAGGGTTTAGGCCTGCACTATGTTTACATTTGAAATGCGTTCTTTGCACTGCTAGGATCATATCAGGAGTTCAGTTTTGATTCAACAGTTTTTTGAAATTGTTATCAAGTTATGTGAAATTCTACTAAGTACTAAGAACCTTTTTCATAAGCAATCTTTTTTTGTTTTAGGAATACATGATGACTTGTCTACTTTGCGGCACTGCAGCAGACTCTATAAGTATTCTTCCTGAGAGTCCTACTGAAAACACCAGCACCTTTTAGCTTTTTGCTTAGGGACATTTACTTAATATGTGAAACTATGCATGACCAGTCATACATATACATGCACAGAGATTTGTGCACAAGAGTTTTGTGCTACCCATTTACAAACTGTGCCATATTTTGGAGTTTTATAACTTTACCTTGTCATCTTGAAGTCAGAACACCTTATGATGAATTGGGCTTCAACAAAATAATACATGTTACATTTATTTTCAAAAATGATATTCCTAAAGCATGATGATGAATGACATGAGTTAAAAAGTAAGTTGACTGATTTATTGATAACATCTGTACTCTGTAATAATACAAGAATATTTCCACTCAAAAAACTTCTAGTCTATGTTTTTTGGACCACTGTGGAGTGAAACTAGTGAACAAAAGTTAAATATAGGAGATTTCTGGAATGTATTTTTATACTATACAGTGTGCATGTATATCAAAATTTCTCCCGAGTCCTATTACTGTACACCTTATGATTAACAAGAAAGCAAGATGTCTTGCTAGAGAGGTTGGAGTTAAGTAAATATGATATACATGTAAAACACTGTGTCTACTTTTCTGTCCTTATTAGCTGATATATCAAAAATGGGAAGAATTTGAACTTTTAGTTGTAACAATGGTCTTCTGTTGCTCCATGTAATTTAATGTAACAAGTGTTACATGCATTATCTTAACCCTTTACACCCTAACATTGGTATTCATACCCTCCAGTCTATTCTCTTTACATTTTCCTCTAATATTAACAAGGATAATTTGATTGGCAATCAGGAGCTTCCTGAATTAGTTATCAAAGTTTCCTTAATTCTCATGATCTTTACAAGAATGATAATGTAGGGATAAATTAAAAGCCAGCCACTTTTAACCCTTTAACTGCCACAAGTGATCAAGACAGAATTTCTCTTTACAATATCAACACAATATCAATCAGATAAGTGATGAGAATAAAGGAGAATATCAATTTAGGGATATTTAGTTGATCCAATACTAAATTCTCTGAACTAACATTATAAGAATTGTATGGTTGACAGTAAGGAGAATTACAAATTTGATCTGGGAGTAAAAGGGTTAAGGGTTAAAGACCTTTTAAATATTAAACTTGTTGAAGTACCACATAAATGCAAACATGAGCCCCGCTGGTTTATGTTTGGTTGCATCAAACACAAACTCTCTGCTCTTGTCAAGTGGTAGATAAAACACCTCTATCCTTTCCCCTTCATTAAGATTTCCTCCACCTTGACTCACAATCATTTCATCAGTCACTTCTGCATAGAAGAATGTCTGTAGGGAACCAGTGCTTCCTACCCCACCTCGAAATGATACAACTTCTTGCAAGTTTTCTTCTGGAATGTCATAACCACACTCTTCCAAGATTTCCTGCTTCATTAAACCTGCAAGACTCATGTTTTTATCAATGATACCAGCGCACAGTTCATAAGTGACTCCTTCATTGAATGGAGCTGTGATTGGTAGGGATGAGTCATCTGCTGTCATGGTAACTGCACTGCCATCAGTCAATGCCTTCTTGTGGAGATTTCTGTTGACATGCATGTAAATAGCTGGAATAGAAATGCAAGCATTAGGGTTACTTATTTGATTCATTTCACTCTCAGATGCGACCAAGAAGTAAATTCTCCTAACCACATCTAAACAGTATCCAGCATAAGGGTATTGAGAAGAAAGAAACATTCTGTCTGGTTTATGTTTTGTGTGATTTGCTTTGATTTGACACCAAATTATCAGATGTAAAATTATAAAAAGTGTGTGGCTAATAGCAAAAATAATGATTTTATTATGAGATGTTGAGAGGGAATTGAACATTCACCTGGTCTAAACTGCTTCACAAGAACGAAAGACTGTCGTGTGGTGTTAAACAGGAGTGCACAGACACTGAAGGAAAACAAACTTGGTCAATTCAGAACAATTTCAGTATCTTAAACTATATACTACCTCACTAGTATGAATCATTTAAATGAATAACAGCACTTTCTATAGGAAATGTATCGTCATGATTGTGACAATTCCTCCTTAAATTGTGGAGAGTCTAAAGTTGTAATTTCTGTCAGGTTTGAAGGCTTCAATTTTCTACTCTGGGAAGTGAGCAGAGTCTAATTTCTTTTTCGAATATATCCACTGTGGACAGACTCTGAATAAAATACTCACAGGGGGCTAGCTGATATCTACATAAGGAAATATTTTGTGAAGCACTTTAAAATTACCTTATTCAAAAATAGGAGTGCTTATCTTTTAAAAAATGACTCTCAATCCAGAGAAAACATAACCAATTCAATTGGTAGCAGTGTCAGCCAACAAGGCTTCTTCAATGTACCCTTATGAAGCGTTCTTTCATTCAGATAACTATTCACATACCTATCATGTACTGTTAAATAGTCCCATTTTCTTTCCTGACCATTCTATGCATTTGAAAGAGACATGAAAATTCAATGATCCTCTAATTGTGCAGCCATCAATGTTGGTTAAGATTATTGGGCCATATTCTTTGATCTCATGACTAAGTTAAACACCAATAACGTTAATGTTAAGAGTGTTGTATTGTATACTCTCAGGCTGGCATCAACAATATGTAGTTGTTTGACAGCACTGTCTGTCTACCTGGTATATCAAAAGTTAAAGAATGTACAAGGACATACTCATCGTGTTCCTTGACATAGTCCCATTCTCTGGGCAGACCATTCTTTTTTGAAGACAAAGGGAAAAAGGAATTGAGAAAGTTTTTACCAAGGATAACAATAAAAAAGGTATTAGTTGTTTAACAATAAAAAAAGGTGATGAGATCAGAGATTTGGAAAGTCATATCCTACAAACTTTTCACTCCAAATTCCTCCATCCATTTTATAATTGTACATGAACCAGGGAGCCAATCTTTTTGGGTCTGACTAATCATTTATTTTCAATTGATTGATTAATAAATTGCAATGTAAAGAAAGGGGAGTTCAAGTTGAAAATTATTGATTTGATTAGAAGTTGAATGGGATGTGTAATAACCGCTAATCTTTAGGGATTTTGTTATGGTTTCAATTAATATCGAAATGCTTGAGAGAATTACTAGTGAGATCCTAGGATTCAAGTTTATCACTGTTTAGGAAGCATGTTGTGGACTGAGTAATCTCACAGGCAACCAAGCTTAGTGTAGTGTGAGAGTTGGTTACCTGATAAATTCTGAAAAACATTCACAAGATGGTAGTTCTAAGTAGATGTCTATCAAAGTCCTCCAAAAAGCCTCATACTGACCCTACTTTTGTAATTCACTGTTTGCACTTTATGATCATGTCTTTAAACATCTCAACGTATTAATATAATTATAGTCTTGATGAACTCGGTACCATTCATGATGATATTACATAATACAATACCACTGTCGTAGAGTCAATCGATGCTGCAAACTATTGTCATTTTTGTTAAGCGCATTTAAATAGGAAATTTGGAAATGAATTAATTGTCTTTTTTCTTGATCCGGTGGAAAAATTTCAGGTGCCTAAACCTTTAATTTTTTTCGGAAAATCGTGCTTGAAATAAGTACTGATCGCAGGTTTTGAGTACAAGATATGACTGAAGGACAGCCAAAAGACCTTACTACTGAGCCTATTCAACGCCAAATGAACGCTAACTTTCTTTTCAACCTTCAACATTTGAAATCGCCTGACCTGTTTGAAGACAACTCTTGACGGCTGGATAAAGCGAGAGTTAACGCAAGGCACTACTTTCATATCTGTTATCTCAAGTCCTTCCATCTCTTTTTTGCAACGAGGAAACTCAAAATTAGAATGCAACTTTCTTACTGCCTTCACTGTAACGCTTCTGAGTGATGAAATAAATACAACTTTAGCTGATCTAATTAAGAAACTTGCCATGAAACATCTTAATCTGTTCCAGCCCTCTCGATCGAAGGCCGGCCAAGTGTCACAATCTCGCATCTCGTATTATGTAAACTGTTGCGTGACGATTCAAGTTCCAGTTGCGCAACAAGCGCGTGACAAGCACTAACTTTATTCGAACTCTTAATGAAACGTCATTAAATTTTTCGCGGTGCTGTTATCGATACTCAGTAAATCAACAATCAACGAGTCAAGAAAGACCCCTAATTTTGTAGCTTAGGCCAACAACTTCAAAACGTTGCAATGCTGATGAGATCCCTAAATGAAACACTGGTGAGAATTCCGTTGAGGCTTTGGCCTTCACGTCGGGCAAACTACCCGGAGTGTTGGTGAAGTCTATTCAGTTACCTAGTGAGATTTCCTTAGAGGTGATAGCCTTTTGTAAAGGAAATTCTAGAGGAAATTTATCATATTCTGGAAAGTAAACTGGGTAATAATAATAATAATAATAATAATAATAATAATAATAATAATAACAATAATAATAAAATAATAACAATAACCAAAAAATAAAATAGAAAGCAAACAAACAAACAAACACACTCCACAAGAGAAAGAAAAGCTTAATTTTATTTTTATGACCGTTCAAATTCCTAAATTTTAGTTTCAAATAAATATATCAATGTCTTTTGTAAAGCAGAATCCATTCCAAATTATTAATACAACTAATTTTTGGTATGTCATATGTTTTAAGTACTGATGCTTCCTATTAGCAAATACATTTATTATGAGGTTGCTGATAAATGTAATCAATTCCTTGTAGCATTGAATTCCACAAAGCAACTACCATGATTGAAGTTTTATATCATGTTTTGTACTCTTGGTGAGTGTATTTACAAAAACAATTAAATAGATTTAAATTTGTCTTTCACCATGCATTACGATGTACCAAAAAAATAATAGAAAAACATCGTGCAACTCATGACATAGTAATGAGTGATGGGGGAGTGTGCATGATGAGACCAAACAATGGCTACAAAGGAGATGACTAATTACATAAATGTATTTTAATCTGTAAAGCTTAACTAAATTTAAGCTTGCACAAGGAAATTTTGCTTCCATTGCCTGGTATATATTAATTTTTAATTAATATATTAATTTTTGCCCTAGATCATGGAACACTCCAAAGTTCTGCCTATTGTGGAATTTGTTTGTTTCCATACAATTTTTGAAAGGAGCCTTACAAAAGTTAAAAATCAAAGATTATTTTCACAGAAAACTGAATTCGATACCATGGAAACAAGCAGGCATACAACAAAGAAATTCACTAGCAAAGATAATTATCAAATGATTATATAAAAAAATCATATCAACTTTCAGTATGATCAATACTAAAGTTCATCTTTCAGTGACCTTTGCTTTGATCATCTTCATCTGAAGCAGTTACTGTAATTCCTCTCTTTCCATCTCTGGCATTCTAGGTTTTCAACCAATAGAAATAAAGAATAAGCTGACCTGAATTACTAGTATTTAAAATGGCAAGTATTTCATAATGCAGTATGGAATAACAGTTGCAAAGAATGTTTTTTTCTGCTATTTCATTTCCATGGCTCAGCTTTTTAGTTCTATTGAAAAGTGAATGATTTCATAGGCTGCCACCTTTTAATCATAGCTGAAAACATGCACAGTTTGTGATCAAACTGTTCTAAAAATGTACCCGATGGGGTAGGATTTGTATAAAAAAGTTAGAAAATAGCAAGATCATCAATATTAACATAGACTCAATTACTGTAATTTTTTAAGTTTTATCACTCCCTGTAATTAAAGTTTTTTTTTTTTTAATTTTAAATTTGTATGAATGTGCCAGCAACTTTAATTGTAACTGGTTCGATTGCCATCACAGTAAACTTACCCTGTGTTGTAAATGAACACTGCTGGGATCATGATGATTAAAGCAGAAATATTGAACCAGGAACTAGTGTGAAAGTAGGGATGCCACCGGAAAGGTTTTTCTTGAAACAACATCCAAAAAATGAATCCTAGGGGTGTACAAAGAGCCTAAAGATTGAAAGGAGAGAATACAAAAAGTAACTAATGGAGGTGAGTTGAGTGAAGTCTAACAGCCCATATTTGGTGCAAGGCACCAAACCTTGGTCAAAGTTAAGAGATACAGGAAAAAACAGGAACAAAAATGCCTGAAGTGAATGGTGTTATTACAATATCAAGGATTTTTTTACTCTAATTCACATGAAAAGTGTACATCAACTATGCCTGTCAAAGATATATGAGAAGTATACATGTAAAAAATGTACTCCATACCACAAAGAGTTCTTGTGATCTTTATGAATGATTCAGCAGTATTTCTGTAAGGAGATATTACATGCTGGTCACTTGCAGGCTTTAATGGGGTTGAGAAACTTACCATGACAATTGCAAGTAATGTTGCTCCCTCTGAATATCGGAGAAGCAATGCACAACCACAGACAACCATAATATAACCAGTGATAAACAAAAATGCAAGGACACCAGGAGACCATGAACATCCTACTCCACCAAATATGCACTGGATCCCAAAAATCCAACTGAATAAAATTCACAGGAAAATATTAGATACCTGGTTGTGGACATATTTTCTGACTTTGGATTTAAAGGGAGATCATTTGACTGAGGAAGCAGAAGAGCTGACATGGCCACTTTTTCAAAGGCAAGTTCACATTGGGCAAAAATTGTCTAGCTGGTACATATGTGATTCCTCTGAAGGTCTAAGGACCATTATGCAACTGCTAAAAACACTATCAAATAAATGCTTACACTTCTATAAGAGTGTCAACCCTTTACACCCTAAAATCAGCATGTATATTCTCCACACTTTTCTCTGCACATCTCCTATTAACCTGTTAACCCCCAAGAGTGACTAGCATCATTTTCCTTCTTACAATATCACCCCTGAATCACACATTAAGGTCATGAGAACGGAGAAAATGATCACCAACTTAAGAAGCTCTTGATTGTTACACAAATTCTCCTTGTTAGCACCTTTGGAAATGTATACAGAACAGTATAGAGAAAATGCATAGTGATGATAGGGAGTAAAGGGTTAACAAGGGGAATTTGACAAACAATCCAGGGCCTCTGTAGTTAGTGGTCATTCCTTTATTCTCATAACATAATTTGTTTGATTCAGAGGTGATACTGTACAGAGATATTAGATGGCAGATTAAGTTAAAAATCAAAACTAAATTCTAAACAGCAAATAAAAAATTGCCCCCTTTTTTAAATTTGCAATTTATTTGCAAAAGTTTTGTGCATTGCTTGGTAATTCCCAACTAATAATAATTTCCCATACTCACTTTTGAATAAATTCATGAAGGTTCCTGGTCTGTCCAACTCCAGGAATGATATCCACCCAGAATAGAGGCAACAAAACAAGAAATTGTGCCAGTGATGTCCAAAACAGGAAAGATACTAAGCCAGCTTGAGTTTGATTGCTTCCTCGCAACTTAATAGCTTTTTCTTCCATAACAAAGGAAAGGGCTGAGATCCCCTTACAAAGAGAAACAAAATCAAAACAAAACAAGAACAAATTTTCAGTTAATGTTAATTACAGCTGTTTTGAGAGAGGTTGTCAAAAGAAGTGTAAAAGTGCAGATGACAACCCCAAAAGGTATTCATTTTGTGGGAGGTTTTCAGGTCATGGCTCCTTGACCACAGGATTTCAGGGAAATCTGAGAAACATAACCGCAAGGTCCCTGTTTTCAACAAACTTTATTGAAATTTCTGTAAATGGTATTTGTTATACCTCAGGGCAACAATTCAGGGGGTGAAATTGGTGTGAATTCTCCTTTCTTTCTATTCAATAAGCTCCTTTTTAACAAACACCATGTGCAAGCATCTCAAGTGAATATTACCAGTCATGCTGTAGGCCACTCAAAGTTTAAGGAGAGGTGTCTCAAAGAGAAGACTATTAACCTCTTTCAGTTAACCCTTTAACTCCCAAGATCTCATTAGTAATTCTCCTTGCTGTCTGCTATACAATTCTTGTGATGTTAGTTGGGAGAATTTGGGATTAGATCAACTTATAATCCCCTAATTGATATTTTTCTTTATTCTCATCACTTGTCTGCTTGATATTGTATTGATATTGTAGGGAGAAATTCTGTCTTGGTCACTCATGGGAGTTTAAGGGATAAGAAAAAAAATTTAACATTTATACTAGGTGTGAAGAACATTATATGAAACACAACCCTGCTTCTGCCGTCATTTTTGCAATACATTTGCAAGGAGTGGTTTTACAAATGTCACCCCTCATATTAGCATTTAAATACTAATCTTGACTTACAAATCCAAGCATGAATGCTAAAGGCCATAAGACTCTTCCTGCACCAGTTGCTCCTCCAAGATGTCTTACAGCTCGAGGATCAATATGTGGGTAGAAAGTTGGAATAAGAGAGATAAAAAGTCCAAGGACAACTGCAATGGCAGATAATAACTTTCTCCTTGTAGGAACCTTCTTTAAAAAGAGATATCTGTTGTGAGAAGGAAAAAATAAGAATGAGGTCACACAGGCCAAGAAACAACATTTAAACAAGGCAAGAAAACCTGTGACCAGTCATCCCTTGTTTTCCTCTAGTGTAATATGAAACATAATGATGTTTTTGCCCTGAATATGATTAGTTATTCTCCTTTTTCTTTCCTGCTTTTTGTTTGTGCCTACTATCAACTGCTATCATTAGACAGAGGCAAAAAGGAACACCTCACAAATCTCACCTTTTCTTGCCTTTCTGTAAAATTCTTAGGACACTAATTAATTTTGGACCTACTTATCCATCATGTTAAAACCCTTTACCACCTTCTTGATAGTTAAAGAGCTAAAATCACATTTTTGAATGAACCCCATCAACATAGTCTGGCTTGTTCTATTAACATACCAAGCTTTATGTTGAGAAATATATGGATGGAGCAATGTACTGTCTGTGGTTTCTCCTGATACAGGCTGATCTTTGCTCTGACCTACTACTTCACCACAGGAGAAATTCTTGATCTCTTAAGAATAATCTCATTGGTAAATACCAATATCATCATGGCCTCTAAAACATTTGGAATTCAGATTTCAGGAGTTCCACTTCCCCCCTCCTCTCCCCTCCTCTCTCCCCCTCCTCTGCCCCCCCCCCCCTCCTCCCTCCTCTTGACAAAAACTTCTGGCTGCAGGTACCTCTGAATAACAAATATTTACCTCAATAACAGTGTTATAGGAACTGAGAAGTTTCCAAGGATAGCTTGTAGATAAGGCGGAGTTCTCTCTCCACTACTAGAAAACACAATAAATACTGCAGCAAGTCCTTGAAAGAAACCAACTATTAAAAATACACGGCGATGATTCCAATCTGTCTTGTGGATTGAGTATTGCTTAAAAACAAAGATATTAATAACTAAGGCAGAACCAAACACAGTCACAAAAACAGATGAAGCAAAAGATAAAACGAAGAAGCTGTCTATTGTTGGTGTCCACTCAACAGTTTGGTTCTGGGATGAAGTCACATTCTTGGTACTGTCGATCCACATCGGCAGAGTGACATATTGCGTAACTTGACCGATGACGACCACAAATGCATACAAAAGAGTCGCTATACTGCTCAGTGACAACCAAGGTGTGTTCTTTCTATGCTGGTTCCGCAGATCGTTGCTGAGGAGATAAGTGCTTGGCTCTGTGGTAGTGTTTAGCAGAGGTTCATAGTCTCGGCGAGAACTGTTCATCGCCTTGGAACAATCTTCGGTGTTCAGCGACATTTTAAGCCTGAAGCAGCGTGAAAATAAAAGGTTCAACCTTAAATGGATTCTGTTGCCGCAAAATTTTGATTTTAAAGAGCATAAAACGTGTTCTCGTTGCAAAAACAGAAACAAGGATAGTTCGATAACGATGAATTCAGTTCATGATAACAACAGTGCAGTTACATCAGACCACATAGGGAGAAAGTAGACCACGCGACTACTGGTGGTGGAATTGTTGTGAAAAATAGAATTACTAAATCCTTAAAAAAATTTAAAAAAATATTTTTCAATCATTGGGAAAATAAAAACAGAAAGAAAGCCTTTCATAAGAAAGCCAGGAGTCGATTCAAGCGAAGAAATCCCACTTCATCCAAAACGTCCACGTGATCAATGGTGAAACCAGGCCAATTGATTTCCGGGGGGGTACGAAAGAAACTGTAGTACTGCGACGGTGGGAGAGTATAACAGGGGAATTTAATATTATCAAATGAGTTGATAACGTAAATTGGACACCGTAAAGAGTTTAAAAGCTGACGATTCGAGCGTTAGCCCTTCCGAGTTTAAAAGCTGACGTTTCGAGCGTTTGCCCTTCGTCATTCGCTCAGACGAAGGGCTAGCGTTTGAAAATTCAGCTTTTAAACTCCTTACGGTGGCCAATTTACGTTTACTTATCAACTCAGTTGATGATACTAAATTGCTCTAATTTATTTCTGGGCCTGTCGAGAGGAAATCCATTGGGTGTTGCTAAAATTAATAACGAGGAATGGGGAACGGAGAAAGAAGAACGGAAAACGAAGAACATAGAATATAGGAAGGAGAGGAAGGAGAACGAAGAACGGCACACGGGAGTCTGAGACCAAGAAGTGCAGCGGTAATCCGCATGAAAAAAAAATTAATTGGAGGATGAAAATACAGTATAGAGGTCCGGGCACCAGTTTTCGAACTCAATCGTTAGAATAATCAGACTAAGAGGTAAATTAAGTTTTTTATTGAAGGAAACCAAATAGAGGTGTTAAAAGAGGTGTTGAAAAACTTTCTGAGAACGCTGAAAATCATTTACATTTTTTGCCAAAGGAGAGCCGCTGGTGCTACAAACCGAGTGTTCTCTCATTATAGACAGTTTGATGAGCTATATTACAGGCTTCTCTATCATCCCACTTTGAACTATTAAAATGAATTCGCTTGGCCTTCCTTAGAATCTCATCGCATATTCTTCTTATCTTTCAGTCCTTTCTGCATCCACTAGTGTTATTTCTTGTGCCCTTAAAAAGAAAAAGAAAAGAAATCAAAGGAAATAAGAGAACAAAAAGGGAAATCATTGTTCGTGTAAAATAGCAGTTTGTTAAAGACCTCTTTTCAAAATATGGGCGCAAAATAAGGCTTTTGTCAGATTGTGGTTATTATCCTTCAAACATTTTATAAGGCGTGTTGCCGCTCAACGCCAAAGCACAGAGAAAAAGCCATACACACAGGTTACTCTTAAACTAATTCTCACCCCTTGAAGTAGATTACAGCAGCAGAAAACATAAACACCAGAGCAGCTATGCCAAGCTCTGCACTGAGCCAATGATCGGGTTTCTTCACTTGCCACTTGCGTGATACCTCACTGAACAGAGACCATACAATAAATCGCACTGGTATAGAAAGTGACTGGAGGAAAAACAACAAACCCGTCAGCAAAGTATTATTGGGATAATTAACGAGGGACGATGTAAATTTGGGGCGCATAGCTAAAGGATAAGGCTACAGTCATTTTTTAAAGGACAATTTTTTTATTAATTCATGTAGACTATGCCTTCATACCCCATATATACCTTTCCGCAGGTAAAAGTCGTGCAAATTGCAACAAGGCAAATATCTATATACTCCTTACAGACCAACTAAACAGTTTAATTGAATAGGGGCGGAGGCAATGACAGGCTTTCCATTTGATTGTTTTCGTCATTTCCTGATTTCGCGTGCTGAGAGTTTACTGGGTGTCTCTGTTAAGTAGAGTGTGCCAAAACTCGGCAAACGAAATGAAAATGTCATGATTACTAACTCGTAAGCGTTCGGCCGCTTAAAAAAATCGGCACAAATAGTTTCCAGCAGAAATTGTAGTGACAAAGAACCGCAAAAATTTAATCTCACAAAGTGGCATCGCCAATACTAAAGGTAAAATTCCCGCAAAGATCCCATGCTACTGATAAACTGAACAGTACTTCCCCATTGGAAAAGATTACTACACAGTCTGGAAAAGAGCTTGGACTATGAATAATGGCGTTAATTTCTAAAAAATTGCTAAGAATTTGAATTCATCGACTATTTCTTACCATTATGATAGCCAGCCAAGTGGCTCCCTCAGCGTGTCTCAGAAGATTAGCTCCTCCAACAAAGGATAAAACGTTCATGAAAATAAAAAGAGTCCCTTCAATGCCTGGTGTGGCATCACAGCCTGCTGCCCCGAAAAAACATTTAGCTCCACACCGCCATCTGAAAAATAGGGAGATGAAATGATTATCTGTGGACGCAGCTCTTGGTGATGAATCGATCTGATTGTTTTAGAGAGGGACGCAAGTTTCCAAGAGCAACTGCGGTGCAGAGTTAGGCCAGACCAATGCGGACCAAGTTAGATCTCCGCAAAGAGAAAAACTACGCTAATATTCCCAAGCGATTATGTTATAAACAAAATACGCAGAAAAAAATCGCAAGAGTTTCGGAAAAACAGTTTTAAGGTAAGCCTGCTGGTACACGTACTTTTCTCCAAAGTCTTGAATTGAACAAGCATTCCCAAACCATGGGATGATATTCACCCAAAACATCAATCCAGTACAGACCAGCTGATAAAAGGATATCCAACAAAAAAAGTAAAACAAGTTGATTCCTCTTCGTGACATCTCGTTTTGTTTTTTCACTGCTTTTTCCTCCAGCACGTTCATGATGGCCGCTGGAACCTGACAATGGAAAGAAAATGGAAAATGAAAAAACTGCTGACTCGGTGAATTGGCAAACGCTTACAAGATGTTGGTATACTTGCTAGAAAAAGGCATATTGTAGAGAGTAACGCCTTAACATTTTTAAGCTAAAGTAGGAGCCATTGTTTAACGTCAACTATTATAATAAGTAAACAAGAAACAGACGAGCAGGTTTATGAAACAACACTACATATCTGACATACTGATTCCTATAATTTCCGTCAAATTAGGCTGTCGCTATGTTCCTAACATTCCTCTGTCCCTCTGTTCCTACTGTTCCTCTGGTCTACTCTGTCACTGACTTATTATTGCTTTGTCCCTGAATTCCTTTTGTCCCTATGTTCTTTTTTGTTCCTCTGTCCCTCCTTCCTAACCTACCGTTCCTTTCTTCCTCTTCCCTTTTTGCTACAGTTCCCGGATAAGCCACAATAGACCTAATTAGCTTGTATGTTTTGTTTACCCATTTCAGGTCACGTGATAATACTCTGGAGGACTGCTTCTTTCAAATTTCTTTCTATTTTTGGGCATACGTACGCGTCACTAAAAGCTAAAGCTCGTAATTCTCAGGTAAACAAAACATACAAGCCAGAAAGGGCTGTTGCGATCTCCAAATACTCTTCGCAGGCGAGTTAAACTTCTTTCGGTAAACCCCTTACTACTGAAAGAAATGTCTGGCGGCTAAAACGAGAATATAATCATCAGATCTCGGATCGACTGACGCAGGTCACAAGACAGAGACATGACTTATGGGTTTGCATGTACGGACAGCAACGATACCGATAAAATAAAAATAAAAAGTACTTACAAAGCTTATTGCAAAAACCAAAGGCCATAACACTTTTGACTGGGTATCCACTTTTGACTGGGTATCCTCTTTAGACGTTTGATCGAAATCCGCTTTTAGCGTCGGATAACTTATGAGTGGAATGAGTCCGAAAACCACAGGAACAATTGTGACAACCCCAGCGCACAGTAGTTTTCTACAAGTTGGCTTCTTTCTCAAAATCAGGCGCCTTAAAAAAAATGATATGGACATTTGATTGTAGTGAGATCAGGTATCGCTCCTACGCCAGGCAGTCAACTTCAATTAGATCATGTACGTCGGCCATGCATTGCACTGCTAATTGTGAGGAGTGAAAGAAAAGAAAAAAAAAATGAAAGTGAACCATCATAAGACAAGGTTAAACAAAATGTAGTAATTTTTTGATGATGGGCAGATTAAGCCGATCCGCTGACAATGATAAAAAATAATGATTACAAAGATGCTGTGACAATGCCGCGTTATGTATAAATGGGGTAAGTTCCTGAAGAAACTGTGGTGTTGCGTCAGACGGGAGTATAACCAGATAATTTGGTTTTATCATCTGAGTTGATAATGTCGAAGGGCTAAGCTCGAACCGTCAGCTTTAAAACTCTTTACGGGGGCCAATTTACATTATCAACTGAGTTGCTCAAACCAAACCGCATCATGGTTCTCATGTAATCAAGGTCATGTCGCTATTCTTGTGCTTCACGTGAAACATGTGACAAATCCCGTGACACAACTTTGCGTGACGCGTCTTTGCCACATTCACTAAGGGACTTGTGGGGTCATGATCGGTTACGAAAAAAAACAATTTGATTACTAGAAACGATCAACGAGTTCTACCAGAATTCGATAATCAAGAGTCGATTATCAAGATTCTTACTCCGCTTTTACTTGCTTGGTCCAAAGCAATGATTAGCTGATAATAACCCCTTGTAGCAGCAGTGGTTCGGAAGCATTTGACCCACCTGAATAGAACTGTTAAAGGGATCGTCAAAGTCCCTAGAATGATTTGGAGATATAACGGCGTTCTTGTTGTGCCAATAGCAAAAACTGCAAGTGCTTCGTTCAAAGCACTACAGAGCCCAATCAAAGATAAAGAAAATTGTGGAAAGCTTTTCTCATTCTCGCCAAGATGTCGGGGAAAAACGATTCGAATGAATAAAGCCCCCAATCCAAAGATCACGAAAGAAGATAGACTACCAAACGATAGTACAAAGTAATTGTCTATCACTTGGCACCTCTTTGTCGATTCTTTGGAGGAGCTGAGCCAATAAAGATGCAACGATATGCCTTGGCCAACATCACCGACTACTACAACAAATGCAAATAGGAGATTTATCCAAAGGAGATCGAATTCCCAAGATCCAATATTGAAAACTCTCCGCTCTTCGTAAGGAGGTGGAGGTGTAGGACAGAACGGTCGGTCATTGCTGCTCGTTGATTCCGTGAATTCAGACTCAAATTGATCTGTACTTTCCGTGGAGCCGTACATGACAGTCTCTTGATCCATCGATTGAAATCGAATCACGTCCGAGGCTATATCTTATGCGGATCTATTTCCTTCCGATTAAAAGCGGAAGTTTTCTTTCTCAAGGAATTTCCCAGTAACGTGTTGTTCAATTGTGGCTAATCACGAGTATTGTGATTTGGGAGCGTTTGACCATAATAATCATTACACTTAGATCTTCAGAATAGGTCTGGAAAAGGACGAAATAACTTCTGCAGATGTCATCGACATATTCTCGTCTGACGCTCATATAATTAGGTGCAACTGAAGCATGCGCACGGCACACTAGTTGGAGAGGCTAAATTTGACGCTGGACTTTGAAGTGCAAACTCTGAGTTTCTTCAGCTAAAGAACTCTTCGTTCCTTTATTTCCCCTTAAAAATATAATTTACTCCTTCTCTCCTTCGAAAAAATGCCTCATATTTTAATAGTAACTAAAAAGGTTGTGCGGATAGAGAAAGGGAATATTCTATCGTTTTCGGTAACCAGAAATCAGGAGGCCGTGAAAAATAGAAGCTGAGAAAGTAACTTGGGAAAGCTAGCTAGATATCTAACGAAAGAAAGTCAAATTCTTTTCGAACAACTTATAATCTTGTGGGTTTTTTTTTAAGCTTACAAAAACTCTTCTCTCTCATCTGTCAGCGCTATCTTTTTGTTTCTAAAAGCAGAACTGACGTCATTGTTCCGGTTATTCTCTGAAAAAGAGAGATCCATTTAAAGAGGTTATATGCAAATCACGTGTAACGCAGTCTATCCGTGAATTCTGACATGGGAGTTCTGCATGTTTGAATTAACTCAATTAGTTATTACTTTATTCATAACGTCGGACGAAAGAAGGATTTACTGTCCATGATTCTCGTGTGCGTTCTACCTACCCTTGAAAGTATGTGAATAATTTTAAGATGTATTTGACGTGCCAAGAAACTGATAATACAACATCAATACGATTGTGCAGGGGAAATTTATTGATTACACTGTTAACGCTGACCTTGGAAAGCAATTTTTTCTATGTTTCAAGAACAACACATGCAGTTAGACATATACTATAAATTCTCCGTAACCTCTTTTTTAATCAATTGATCGTCATCTCATCTGCACCAAATTGTGGTCTGCTCGGGCAAAATTAATCGCTTTAAAATCATTGTTTTTTTCAGTTTTTGATCAATTTTACTATCTCTGTGTGTTAAATTGGCCTTACTACTTTGGCGTTTAAAGAAAATCTTATAACGGTGTGTGAAGAAAGATTCATTCTCCAAACTAATTCCTACCCTGGAAAAATTTCTAGACATGCTATGTCTGCTATTAATCCAATATATTAACCCTTTTTCGGATAAACTGTATTGGGTGCTGTCTACAAGAAATCTTGAGAAACAGCCTCAAGGTTTTTGTCCCTTTGTCTTACATTTGCCATGATGAAGCGCGGGTCTAATGAATACAGTTTTTTTCATAAGTCCTTTAAGTGTAAGAGCTCGGAGGATGTCTGCCCTCTGGGACAAGAAATTGGGTTGATCCAAATGTTGACTGACACCGGTCAGTAGAATCGGGGTGATAAAACTTCTCACTTTGGTTCCCGTTCATCGAAATCTCTGGTGCACTAAAGTGAAAAATAAGAAGAAAGACGTTGTTAGAAACTCGTGAAAGGATTCCTTAATGTGCTAAATTATCAAACAAATCATCAATCAAGGACCAGGGGTTTTGGTTCCGCAAATATTTATGTCGTTACATGATGAGGGTAGGGGGACAGGGGGGGAAGGGGCAGGCACGGGGGGGGAAGGGACAGGCACAGGGGGGAAGGGGCAGGCACAGGGGGGAAGGGACAGGCACAGGGGGGAGGGGGAGAAGAATCGAATTTAGTAGCCTACGTTTAAATAACTGACCTACGTCCATGACAAGGACTGCTTTGATTGCTTTTCATATCCGCTGCCCTCTGATAAACGCCGCGTTAAAAACACTAAAAATCCAGAGGACGACACAGCATTTTATTCCATAGATACGGTTGATATCTTTCCTTACCCCATGTTGTAAACAAAAATGGCGGGAACCATTATCGCTAACGCGCCGATACTGAACCAGGTGCTCACGTGACCTGCAGGGTGCCATTTGAATGGTGATTCGTCGAACAACGTCCAAAAAATGAATCCCAGCGGGGTGACGAGTGACTACAGGATATGTAAATAAAATTACGTCATCACCAGTGTTTACTTATGAAACGTTTTTTCTTACTGGCTACTTTTTAGTTTATCCATTATCTATCCACTATCGACTTAACTAATCCCTCCTATCCGCTATGAGAGTCTGCCTCTTGTACCACTCCCTGGAGTAGTGGTGTTGTATTTTATAAAATCAAGATCATAAGAGCAGACTTTTTAACTGAGTATTGTAAGTTATCTGGAAATGCGCTGGGTATGGCCTCATTTAACTCCGTGATAGCTCTGGATAGTCACGTACATCTTCTCAAGCCACCATATGTGAAACTCAAACCGGTGACAACATTTTCACTCGCATTAATATTCCGCGCTTCAAAAATGTGCTCGTTTTGACTTTGGGCTCTCACTTGTTCCTGGTAACTTTTATCATCGTTTTGTTTGGCTGTTTGTTTAATTGTTTTTATCTTACGGCACACAATCAAAGTATACTCGTGAATGCACCTGTTCTACAAATGTTGAGCATTTGATTTAATCTGCATGTCTAGCTAGACGAGAAAAATGCCTAGAGCATGAGTATCAAATAGTTCACTTACCGTGACAATAGCCAGCCAAGTGGCTCCCTCGGCGTGTCTCAGTAGATTGGCTCCACCAACATAGGATAAAACGTACATGAGAATAAATATAGTTCCTCTGGTCCCTGAAGTGGAGTCACAACCTGCGGCGCCAAAGAAGCATTGAACTCCAAACCACCAACTAGAAATAACACATAAATTCGGTTGAGTAAAAGGTTTTGCAATCGGTCTCTGGCTAGGTCAGCATTTTGAAGATGTGACAGGTCAAGACTTAACTCCCAAACTGCCACTCTCCACTCGAGAATATTTATTAATGGACACCGACAAACAATCTGAGCGAGTTATGGAGGGGCAACCCGAAAAGCACGAACTTTCCAACCACAAAGAGAGGCAGTTATTTTAGTCGCTTCAGAAACCGGGGTGAATCAGTAGATTTGCAAATAAGCCTGGCATAAAGTTTTATGATGTCAAATCTTGTTTCAGTTAAACAGCTATTAAGAAAAAAGAGAAAATTCAACGAAAACTCACTTTTCCCCAAACTCTTGGATATTGCTAACATTTCCATACCACGGCAGAATGTCCAACCAAAACAAAAGTCCCACACAGAGTAACTGATAAGAAGACGTCCAAAATAGAAAATACAACAAGTTGATGCCTTTCTTTGAGGATTGACTTTCCATCTTCACTCCCTTTTCTTCGATCACGTTCATAACGGCTGCTGGAACCTAAAGAGTAAAACCAAATATATCAGCGAGACCCACTGACAACCAAGATCGGCCGAGAAATTCTCTTTTCTAGTTGTTACACATTTTCTTGTGAAACAGCCAAGAGAATTTGATGATAAGTTTGTGTATCTTCATCACCTGGGCTGAATACCGCTTTTTAAAATTCGAGATGACGTTACATAATTAATTGTGGTCGACAAAGGAGTGAGGGGTATAGCACATACCATTTAAGTCAAATTATGATCTTGTTAAGCTAGCGAGGATCAAACCATTTCGCATTGCTCGCCTAGATAACAGAAAATTGAAATAGAGCTATTGCAATCCGACTTTTTTTGACGTTGAGTCCCACTTACGAAGCCAAGCATGAAAATTATGGGCCACATTACTCTGGAAACACCCTGAGCATCGTTTTTTCTTTTTTCGGCTTTGGGATCAACTTCGGGAAAAATTGTTGGGATGAGGCAAATGAAAAGACCAACAACCACGATGACACCACAGGACAACTTCAGCAGGGTGGGCTTCTTTCGAACAATCAGCAACCTTCAGGAGAAAAAAAATCAACAGCAGTGTTGATGAGTAATAGGGCGCGGGGGGGGGGGGTGTAGAGGGAGAGGGGGGTGAGGGGGAGGGGGTGGAGGGAGGGCGGAGGTGACATTCTACGCTAGCTGAGCATAAAGATGGAACTGCCAGCCTTATCTGCTCATGGGGGAGATCAGGTAAATTTTATTGTGACACAAGAAAAACTCCGAAACCCCAACCCAGGCGATAAATAACTGATGAGTGTTTCCTAAAGGGAGAATGATACTTCAGCAACCGCATAATAGTTATCTTCTTTTTTGAAGAGAAAAAGAAGGAAGGGGTCATATTCTGATATTGCGAAACCTATCTTTGAAGTCCAAAATTTCTTGTTCAAATTGATTGCCAGGAGATAGTTAAAATAAAAGCTTCACATTAAATTTCTGTGGAAATAAGTCCATATCAAACTCATGGGGTACAAATAGTCTTACCACGAATACAGTGACCACGCCCACTTCAACACCCCACTCAAATCGAGTGTAATTTTCGAACATTTTACCATCGTGCGGATTCTCTACGGAAAAAGCACTCAATGTACCTCTGAAATATTAAACTACAATATTGTGGCTTTCTATGTCGCTGATTTTCTAACTTGAAGGTAAAGTTTTTCCCTCGTCATTTTAACCTTTTCTCCGAGCGGTTGCGTGAAATTAACAAGGCGTTTTTGTTCAAAACACAACCGAGCGAAGCGTCCCGGGCGATATCCCTTTTACGCAAGCACAATTTAAAAATGTACCGCCAGAATCAAAAAGAGGAACAAATTTCCTTTGTTTTGATATGTAAAGTGTCGAACAAAAAGCAGATTTGCCCTCGTCAAATGGCGTTTTAAAACAGCTGTATCTTCCTCCTTTTGATTTTTTTTCCTGTTTCGTGAGCGTGAAAGCAGTAGGAGAGGGATCGGGAAACTCAGAAATCGCTTCGGGAATTAATCTGCCATTGTTTACTTACAAGATAAACAAGTAAGATTTTTAAAGTTCATCGCAGTACGAAGTCTAAATAAATGCCTTTTTAAAGCTTGTTCGCTGGATTTTTCGTAAAGTTCCCTGATTAATTTTCGTTTCAGCTTACTAATCTATACTATTTGAAAGCAAAGAAGTTTTCAGAGAAAACCATGAGTCGGTCCTTTCAATAATTGTAAACAAAGTGTTTGAGCAATCAGGTATACGAGGTATAATAATCAATAGCCAAATATCAGAAGTCTTCAGAAAGAAAATATTCTGTTTTCAGAAAGCTGTCAAGAAAGCTAGTAATCGTGGCAATTAAATGCACTTCTTAGCAATTTGGAAACGGGCCTTCGGTATCGATTTAAGGTGTATTACAACGAGGTTGATGTATATCAGCTTAAAGATGAGAACAGCCAGATGAGGGGAGAAAAAATAAAATTAGAAGAATCGTTGGTACAGGAGAAGGCAAAGTGATTGCGAGTGGGTAAAAAAGCCCGAGAAGCTCTCGAGAAAGCTGAGAAGAAAGGGGCCTTCTACAATAAAAAATTTATTCAGTTGGCCAAAAAAGTGATTACAAATAGGAAAAAAGGTAGAGGCCCAGCTAAGAAGAAGTTTCATGACTATTCTAAGCACCATCAAAAGAGAATTAAAAATCAACTGAAGGAGGAGTGCCAAACTACACTCTCCTTTCTTGGGCTGTACAATTTTGTTGCAACCAAAATTGAAGTCCTCAACTCTGAGACTAATCAATATGAAACTTTCAATCTTGTTGGAGAGGGAGAGCTGCCATTTACAGAGTCTGACCCAGAGGCCCTTAATAATGATGACATTGATAACATAAATATGTGGCTCTAACTCAAAGATAAATTCATTATTTCAAATGAGACCTGGCATGAAATTTCCATTAAGGCTAATGATCTCCCCAATATATATTCCATCAAGTAGCGAATTAATGAGCTAAACAGTGAATGGAACTTGAAACCAACACCAGGAGATGCTGAAAGTGTTCAGTTAGGATTTGCAGAAAGCTTGCAAGAGCACATTGTTAGGTTTCAGAAGAATGGAGAAATCAATGATGGAGAAACTATTAAGATCAAGCTTAGTGGTGATGGTACAAATATTGGAAAGGGGCTTACAGTAGTCAACTTCACTTTTACAATTCTCCATGAAAAGGATTTGGCAATGGGTGAGAAGGGAAATTATATACTTGCTGTTATAAAAACTACAGAGACATATGATAATCTTAGAGACAGCGTAGCAGACCTTCGAATGGAAATGTCAAACTTAAAGGAGATAAGTGCAAATAGTTGCACCGATAAAAATTGAATACTTTTAGGTTTGGGCAGGGCAAATGAGGATTATGCTTGTGTGTGGTGCAAGTGTCCCAGGGAGCAACGGTGGGACACAAGCAAAACATGGTCAATTAATGACCCCAAATTTGGTGCTAGAACTGTCCCCGAAATAGCAAGGTTTTCCACTGGAAACAAATTAAACTGTGAGGCACAACCATTATTTGATTTTATACCTATGGACCATGTCATCATAGATACATTACATTTTTTTCTGAGGATTTCAAATGTTTTTATTGACTTGCTCATAAGAGAGCTGAGAAGTGATGCTATTGAGAAAAAAAAAAAAAACCTCTGATGGATTCCAAAGAGATAAATATAAACACATGGCATGTTATGAAGAATTTATCAAAAGTATGGGAATCACTTTTAATTTTAGAATCAACAAAGAGAGCAAAAAGCTGGAATATAGAAATCTTACTGGGCCAGAAAAGTTAAAACTCTTTCAGAATATAAACATTCCGACCTATGCTTGTCCCTCATTGCAGTCAAAACAAAGACATAAAAGTGATCTGGGCTAAATTTATGGACATAATTGGTGATTTGAAGCTAGATTTTACATCTGAAGAGGGTATTCTTGAACTGCAAAGAAATATCAAATCATGGTTTGAGCACTTTCTCAAAGTTTACCAAGCAAAAGATGTCACTCCCTACATGCATGCGCTATATTATCATGTTCCTGAGTTCCTGTCACTTTATCAGAACATAGCATATTACACACAGCAAGGCTTGGAAAAATACAATAATACAGCTTCTAAAGATTTCTTCAGATCCACAAATCACAAAGGGGTTGATGCCCTCAAACAACTGTTTCTGAAGAAAAACAGGATTCCTGGAGGTAGCAGGTTATGAAAGGGTTAAGAACACCTACAACGATGAGCTTGTATTCAATGATTGGACTTCTTTGTCCCAACCAGTACTTAATAGTTCCTGGAATTACATAGGCAAAATCTTCGGCTACATTTAAAATTCTTTCATCTTACTTCAGCCCCAGATATGAATCAAGCACCCTATTTGACTCCAATTGGTAAACCGTCTTCCCTCTTTGAAGAACGCCTGGCAAAACATTCCCAAGACCTTCCATGAAAACATCTTGGTCAACATAAAGGTCTATGTTTATATCTGGGTCCTCTCGCCGTCCAGACCAAAGCTTTTTCTTTATTTCACGAGTAAGTTGGAACGATTTTCTATCCTCTAGAGAGTTTTCCGAGGGAATGAACAGCTTTTCGCTGCGAACAAACGGAAAATATCCAGATCCTCTATCGGCCCTGAAGGGTGTCCATTCATCGAAGCATGTGCTATAGCCAACGTAATGAATTTTCAACCTCTCTTGCTGATTTTGCTAACCTCCCTGATCTCAATATTATACAGTTTTGTATCTTTCTATCGTGGATTCGCCTTTCTATGTTAAGTATTTATTGTTTTGCTTTTTTTATTTCCCTCTTTGGCCTGTCCGCCATTTTGAAAATTCGCAACGGAGAGCATGCGCATTACGTAGGGTTAGTGGTCGCGTACACCTGGAGCCGAGAAAAACAAATGTTCGTCGCGCTAGGGAAAGAGTTTGATATGTTGCGGCAGTTCCCTTCCAGCAATTTGTGCCTTGTTCGAAACAAATCAAACCAGTACCAGTTTTTTCGTGTCATCGCAAGGAATTAACAAAACAAAAAAAAGGTCACATAAGCTAGTATTGAAATGCAATACAAAGGAAAACTTGTCACACCTACAACTCGATAATACTTTGATGATGCAACTGAAGATGGTAAATATTTGAAGCTTTCACATATGGATATTCTTATCCTAGAAAAATGCAGTTTGTGACCACAGACCTATAAAGTCTCCTAAAAGTAAGCGGAAGAGCAACCGAAACCCCAATCGAGAGCTCTCGAAGTTTTTTTGTCCGAGTATGCCTGTGTCATTAGCTGGATTACATCATCTTTCGCTTCAATTATGCTGTTGCACAATAGCGATTATCAGGTGTGCATTACAGCCAACTGCATAGCGTTCTGTCTCCCTTTAATTTGGACAGGAAGGCATCAAACTCAATTACAGAACATTTACTCACCTGAATAAAATAGTCAAAGGGATCAGGAAGTTTCCAAGAATCGCTTGAAGGTATGGCGGTGTTCTTGACCCTTTACTCGCGAATACAACCAGAGCTCCGTTTAAAGCGTCACACAGGCCAACCAAAAAGAGCAGAAGGTGTGGAAAACGTTTTTCCGTTTCTCCGAGATGTTGAGGCGAAAAGATTTTAACGAACAACGTTCCCAATCCAAATATTATGACAAACGACAAGCTCGCAAAAGACAGCACAAAATAACTGTCGACTGATTTTCCCGAATGATTTCCATTTACGGAGTCGATCCAGAGTGGAAGCGACACATTCTGACCGACTTGTCCGGCTACGGCGACAAAAGCAAATAACAAGTTTGCCCAGAATAGACGAATTTCGCAAAATCCAACCTTAATCTTTTTCGATTTTCCATAAAGGGAGGCAGGGCGAGATGGCTCGAAATCTTTGGATATGCTTGACAAATCATCGTCTTCATACCCCTGAGGAGAGCTTCTGGTAAAATCCATTTTTGAACAACTGGCAGGTGGTTGAAGGCGCAGTATTTACTAGAAAAGCTTTCCCACAGGTTTTAAGAGACGGTTTTATCTATTGCCTACGGGGTAAGCTTCCGTGTCGTCGGCTTCGGGAGAACGTTTGGATGTGAAACTAATTATTGCAGAACCCCCAACATACCAATATATGACGTCATTTTAACGAGCAATTTTGGTAAATAATTGGGGCTTGGGCACTGGTGTTTCATTTCAAATAACTTTACATAACCCATAGCTTGAGGCAACGAAAGTTATTAAGAGAGGATGTCAGCATCCATCGAACAAATTTGAAATATTGTGGCAAGTCGCCCAAAATTCGTTTTCTCTCCTTCTTTCATATTTTGTAGCCCAATGTGTCCTAATAATTGTGGTGTAGTTTTTTTTGTGAAAACATGTTTTATTTTTCGAGAAATTTTATTTTTCGTTCAGCCGCGCCGCTCAAATATGCAAATTTTTACCCTGAATATTACCCAAGTTGTGTGACCTCATGTAACGAATTTACTTGACCTCCGGAATTTCTGTCGGCATAATCCTTTGTTTTATCATCTAAACTTAATCCCCTGTCATTATTGAAGCTGGCAAAGAAACATTTATCTTTTGGTGAATATTTTTGTCCGCCATACTTTTTCTATATCGAAAAGTAGCATCAAAACAAAGACAGTTTTAACAATGACCGATATTACAGAATCTACGGAGCTTCTAGCTTTTAAAAGACAAAAGGATGGTTATAAAGTTACTGTAAAAATTTCCTTATGTATTTGTGTTGTTATATCGATCGTGAGACGAACTTAAAGTCCGGCAAAATTTACTTTCTAGCGACTATGAAATATACATGGTGTGTCTACTTGTCGCCACCGTTTACTGGCATAAATCACTATAGTTTGCGAAGAAATCTAACATGACCTCTAACCTTATTTATTTATGATTTTATTAGCTGTTTCGGAGATCAAGTTATGCTCTACCATATTTTAGCCAGATTTAATTTACAGTTTGTGAACCTTCTCCACATTATTATATTAGTTGCATGACAAGCGTGACACATAAATTCAAAGTTGAATCAACCTCCGAATTACCAAGAGATGGGTTTTTTTCCTCTCTTTTCATATCTATAAAAACCTTCCAAGAATTGCTTTATTCTGAAAACTAAAATGTCCAGACCCATCAATGATTCCTTTGCCGACGGAAGTCAAAGAATGTTTACAAAAGTCAATTCGATTGACAAGCTACACACCGTTCAACCGACTGATCTGTTGTATAAGCGTCTCATCTTACATGCTAATAAAGAGATTTGTTGTTCATTTAAATCGTTCGCTTGTAGGACTTTTGGGTATAAATATCGAGAAGACCGACGTTGCATATCTCAGGTCGTTCCCTTGCGTAGTTGTAAAAAAGACATTTTAAGTTACCTGCGGAGATCCAGAAACTGAAGTTGACCTTATTCTTGTTTGACCTTCTTTTGTCGCGAGCCGCATCTTCGAGAAGCCAAAAGATATCGATGATTTTACAATTTGCCCTACTCATAGATCAAATCTCAGTACCGGTGTTGGGTGGATTCGTGGTTTCATTAGTAGTTGTAGAGTGCCTAAAGAAGTGTACGACCATGGTAAAGGTAGGGTTAAGTCGATTCCAAATGCCTATTAGGGTATTGGCAAGCGTGCACCACAGATAGTACGCAAGAGGTCTGGAAAATTCATGTAACCTGGCTACTTACCACCTTGTGCAAAATTACGCGTCCCGTCAGACTTAGGCCTTGATCGGGTGTTGGTAAATAGGCCACCAAAAATCCAGACAGAGGCGGAGTTTTCTATACTAATGTCCGAGCACTTTGTAGGCTTCCCACCGTCTGGCGGGACGTAATTAAGCACCAGTGGAAAAGGTACCTGGCTCATCCGTGTGGGAGTGGCAACAACTGATATTTAAGCACAAAAAAATTGAAAAATCCAAAAAATAAGAACTCCTTTATCGATGTGCTCCAGAGGCTCACGTTAGATCATTAAAATCATCCTAGTAATGCTTATTTCAGGCATTTTATTGAGCGAAAAACATCCTAAAAGGTACCAGCTGGGTATCTGGTAGTCCACTAAAGTTTGAGACACCGTAAAAGGTACCAGATCACTGATTTTGACCACTGAAAGGTACGACAAGCATCCTCACCCATTTCCGATCGCCTCCTCCCCCCTTCCCCACCAACCCTGTCAGCACCTAAAAACAAAAGATGTGATTTGCCAACTACGAGCTGTCAGTCTCACCTCGTAAAATTCACGTGAACTGATTATTTACTTATAAAAATTTTTAGGCACTAATCTGTCAGATTTTTATGCTGACAAAATCTGTCCTGCTTCGAGGCAGGACGGCTGTACTTTTTTTTGTTTTGTTCGTCTTGACATAATTTGATGGGGATTTAATAACTGTACGTCTGCATTTGTTAAACAGACTATTCAAGTGCATCCAGAACTCGATGCGTGCACTTCTAGTGCATTAAGTATTCTTTTGTGATATAGCCAAAGATCTTGCGATGTCTACTGTTCAAGCTGTTTTTTCTTTTCAAGGAGGCATCGACCGCATCAGAGACCCCCCCCCCCCCCCCATCAAATGGTCCGTCCCTAAGGTACTTTCGGAACGAAATGAATTTCATACTGCGTTTACATGCAAGATAATTTAGCATGTAAAAACAAGTATTTACGTCCTTTTTCTATGCTTCCCTCGCTCCTAAAGAGGATTCATACAGATATGAGCGTCGTACTGCGTTTACTTTATACAGAAGGTCGTCCAGAATAAGTGTTTCGTTCTGGAATGAAAACCTCAATAAACTCTTTCAGAAATGACTCGTTTCGAATAATTTTACTCTGGTATCATGTGGCAACCGGGATGAACTCGTTCTTGAACAAAACTCATCATGTAGACTTCATGTACAAGGCCCCTAAGAGTTTTATTCCCAGAGCATCACGCTCTGCTCTCCTGCCAGAACACTATAAATTTCAATAGCGTTGAAGCAACAAACCGCTTTGAGCTGCTACGCTGCTACTGAAACAACGATTAGTGACCACAAAAGTAACATATTGTAATATTGTCCATTCAACATCAACAAAAATCTTCATACAGGGTAAATATTTATTTCTGTTGGTATCAATTATTGCGTGACCAGCTTCTGATATAAATGGATAGGGGAAAACAACTTTAAACCTGGGCTCCCGGCAAAAAAAAATATTCAAGCGTAATATAATAGCCGAAACAGCTTATTGGTCTTATAAAATCATAAATAGGAGTGTTATGTTAGATTTTTTTCACAAATTGTGGTAATTTATGCCTCGATATGCCAATAAACGGTGGCGACAAGTAGGCGCTAACAAGTAAATTTTGTCGGACTTTGAGTTCGTCTCACGATATAACAACACAAATACACAAGGAAATTTTTACAATTACTTTATAACCATCCTTTTGTCTTTCAAAGCTAGAAGCTCAGTAGATTCTGTCGTATCGGTCATTGTTAAAACTGTCTTTGTTTTGATGCTACTTTTCGACATAGAAATGTCGGACAAAAATATTCACCAAAAAATAAATATTTCTTTGCCAGCTTCAATAATGACAGGGGATTAAGTTTAGATGATAAAACAAAGGATTATGCCGACAGAAATACCAGAGATCAAGTAAATTCGTTACATGAGGTCACACAACTCAGGTAATATTCAGGGTGAAAATTTGCATATATTTTAGCGGTCGAACGAAAAAACTAATTTCTCAAAAACTAAAATATGTTTTCACAAAAAAACCACACCACAATTATTTGGACATATTGGGCTACAAAATATGAAAGTAGGAGAGAAAACGAATTTGAGTGACTTGCCGCTGTTTGTCTGATGCATGTTGACATTAGCTCTTAAAAGAATTGAAAATTTGAATTTCGAGTGTGTATTGTACGTGGTTTTTTTTAAATGACGGCGTGCGAAATATCTCCTTAAGTATTCTGTGCGACTAGAAGCGATGAAAACGATTTGGAAATCGAATTCATCAACGAAGACAATTTGCCTTTGGCTCGTATTAGTGTTTTGGAGCATCCCGAGTCGGAAGAAGAGGTTGACTCCGATGATTTGGCATCATCTAGTGAGGACGGGTCAGAAGACCTGGAAAGTGAAGAAGATGAATACCTAGAGCACGGAGAAGTAGTATTGGCATGGAGCGATGAAATAACGAGAAGGGATGATATTGATTTCCGTGGACTCGTGGGATTGGCAGCAAATGTAAACATTAGATCTTTGACGCCAAGCAAAGGGTTTTTTGATGTTCTTCACTGCTCAGGTATGGGAGTGGCTAGTTTCTCAGACTAATCTGTATGCAAATCAGAAACGAGGAGCTGCAGAAAAGTCTGTGTGGTATCCAGTGTCTGTGGAAGAAATGAAAGGTTGGGTTGCTAAATATCCCTTCCCACTGGAGTGCTGACCCCATGCTGTCCACCCCACTGTTTGGTACCACTATGTCAGGAAAAAGATTTCTTCAGATTCTGTGCTATCTTCTCTTTGCTGATAATTCCCTAACTCCCAGGCCTGATTCACCAAATTTCAACAAATTATACAAAATTCAGCCTCTGCTGGATTTGATTATACAAAGCTTTAGGGAAGTTTATAGTACCGTGAGGCAACTTGCTGTAGATAAAACCCTGATCAAATTCAAAGGGAAAGTTCATTTTAGGCAATTCATCCCCATAAAACTAAGCAGGTTTGGAGTCAAGGCCTTTACACCGGCTGAATCAACCAGAGGCTATGTTCTAGGGAGAAAGGTATACACTGGAAAGGAAGCCAATGTAGTCCAGAAAGATCTATGAAAAAGGGCTGTTATGTCATTGATGGAAACTTTCCTTGACAAAGACTACTACGTGTTTAAGGATAACTATTACATTTCTCTTGGATTATTTGAGGAACTTGAGAGAAAGAAAACTCTGGCTTGTGGCACTGTGAGGTCCAACAGGCTATAACTGCCCAAAGACATTTGTAATGTGAAGTCAAACCAGGTTAAAAGTCCCTTTACAGACAGAAAGGTGCTTTGACTTGCACGACATGGCATGACAGGAAACCTGTCAGTTCCTCAGGCACTGTATCCACAAGTGAAGATGATTCTGGTGTTGTAGAAAGATCAGTGAAGGTAAACAGCCACTAGGTGAAGCAAAAATTTGCCCGCCCTGGTATGGTTAGCCTGTGTAATGCCTTCATGGCTGGTGTTGATATCTGTGATCAGAGAACTAGCTTGTATGCAAGGCTAATGAGAGGTGCTGTGTGGTATTATAAGATTTTCTATCTCATAGAAGTTTGCCTTTCAAATGCACACATTTTGGAAAGAAAATCTTCAAATCATACCACTAGAACTGCTTTAGACTTCAGAGAGTCATTGATAAGTGAGTTGATTGGGTTATGGTTAGGTTAACCCTAACCGCCCACTCCTGAAATTAGATTTATGGTAATCAAGAACACTTTCACCACCTGGTGAGCTATGACAAAAGATCTACTTGCAAGGTTCACCTTCAGCATGTTGATACCCTTTATAGCTGTGCAGTGTGTGGAGTACACAATTGCCTGGAGCCCTGTTTTCTCAGGTATCACATATTGAAAGGCTACTATTTCAATGATAAAGATCGTGAAGGCCCTAGATGTCTGAAAGAAGGAAGGGGCCGGCCTCACACCAGTGGAAGAGGAAGAGTTCTTTAAAATTGAACATGTAAAGACAATCATGATGGTGGAAGTAAAATAACTAAGGCAAAGTGATCTATGAGACAATGAAAGTGACTTACTCTAAGACTTTCTCAAAGATGATACATCAAGATTTTGTTACTCCTAAGATAATTCATGCCCTCACAATAAGCCTAATGGGTCAAATTTGTGTGCAGAGAAGTGTTATTAACCCTTAAAATTATATTTTCAATGTTTGAATGTCATGATTTTATAGTTCTGAAATATATTTGTTACAGCATTCTTTCAATTCGTTCTGCTTGAAATGTTCAATAATTATGCTTGTTGTATTCGCGAGTAAAGGTAAAGAACACCTCCATACCTTCCAGCGATTCTTGGAAGGTCGTTCTGTTCGGTTCGTTTGTAATGTTAATGTCGTGGATGAGTCGTTTGTATGGTGCCGGTAGTGGTTGACACCTGTTGAGGGGATTCTGTTCCAAGTTAGTAAACCAGCTTTCCAGAGTCAGTCGTTGAAAGTAGTTGGTGCTGTGGATTAGGCATTACGCAGAGTCCCACTCAATAGTGTGGTTCGTAAGTCGGTGATGTTCAGCAATGTGATTGTTGGCATCGCCTTTCCTCGTCGTTCGTTTAGTGTTCAGTCAGTCTAGTTGTGAGGTTTCTGCCAGTCTCATCGATGTAGGAGGCATGGCAGTCGGAGCAATTGATTCTAGAAACTGCACCCTGTCTGTTCCTCTGTACGTCTTGGTCTTTGACGTTAGTCAGTTATTGACGTGGTGTGGTAATGGGTTTGTGAGCGACGCGGATGTTGAATGGTTGTAAGATGCACGAGATGTTCTCAGATATGCCCTTTATGTACGGTATAGTTGCTGTAGTCGTAGGAGTCGCGTTGTCTTTGGCTTCGGTAATATAAGTAGGTCGGTGAGTGTTTCGTCGGATGAAGTCTTTGTTATAGTTGTTCTTTGAAAAAACACGGTCAAGGTACTTGTTCTCGTCGGATAAACTGTCTGTCGCGTTGCATGCTAGTTGCGCTCGTCGCTTGAGAGTCCTGATAGTTGTGGCTTTGTGTGATGTCGGGTTGTAGGATGACTCGTCCAGTAATCTGTCGGTATGTGTTGGTTTCCTATAGACTGTTGTCCGTAGTGAGTTGTCGTCACGGCTTACCAAGCAGTCTAGAAAAGGTAGTTTACCATTTTCTTCGACCTTTCTGGTAAACTGTATGTCAGTGTTTTGTCCGTTAAGGTAGTGGTGGAATGCGTCGATTTCGTCGTGTCGTACGGCGGTGAATGTATCGTCAACGCAGCGTAACCAAAGCGGTATCGGTAGATCGTCGGATTGCAGTTTTAGTACATTGTAATGCCAGTTGAAGTTTGTCACCAAGGACCTAAGGACTTCTTGAAGCCCAGTGGAAAAGCATCCGAAGTGCTAATCGACGGGTCGTAATATTGGCAGCACTCTGACTTCCTATATCCGAGTATGCCTGTGTTATTAGCTGAATAACATCTTATGCTGTTTAGAATCCACTCACCTGAATAGAATAGTCCAAGGAATCAGGAAATTTCCAAGAATCGCTTGAAGGTATGGCGGTGTTCTTGACCCTTTACTAGCGAATACAACCAGAGCTCCACTCAAAGCGTGACAGGAGCCAACGAAGAAGAGCAGAAGGTGTGGAAAACGTTTTTCCGTTTCGCCGAGAGCTTGAGGCGAAAAGATTTTAATGAACAACGTTCCCAGTCCAAATATTATGACAAAAGACAAACTCGCAAAAGACAGCACAAAGTAACTGTCGACTGATTTTCCCGAATGATTTCCATTTACGGAGTCGATCCAGAGCGGAAGGGAAACGTTTTCTACGACTTTGCCGGCTATGGCGACAAAAGCGAATAACAAGTTTGCCCAGTACAGACGAATTTCGCAGAATCCAATCTTAACCACATTTCGTTTTCGATAAAGTGAGGTTGGGCGAGATGAATCGAAATGTTTGGAAATGCTTGACATATCACTATCTTCATAAATCGGATAAGAAATACTGGAAGAATTCATTTTTGAAGAACCGGCTGGTGATTATTCAAAGCGCATTATTCTCCAGAGAAACCCCTCTCACTGATTTTGAGAGAAGGGTTTTTACTCTTCTCTGCCGGATAAGATCTCGGCCTCGGGAAAATACTTGAATATGACATTATACGGTTGCAAGGTCGCAATATGTTAATTAAATTGTGTCATGATCTTAAAAATCCTGGGCTCTTCATAGAATGTTCAGCAATGATGTGGAACAAATAAAATTTATCCCTTTTCGGCTTTATCTACGTCGCAAAGATCAACTTGCACAAAATTGTCGCATCACTGTTGAACTCACAAGAAACAAATTTGGCAAAATATAAAAGTACGTCTTATTCTTAAAACAGAGACAAGGCTAGTTTGAGATTTGAGTAACCCTGGGTGTCTATGACAACTTATCATCAACATCTAAATGTCTTTTGCTGGCTGGATTTGTCTAAGGATAAAGCCGTAAGAAACACGAAAGGATATGTTGGGTTGATAAAATCCTGTAATTCACAAGATACCATTTCGCCGGGCAAAGCTTAAAAATAGGTCTATTTTTGTCACAACAGGCAAGTAGCTCAACTCAGCAGCAGCATCCAAAGTGTCTAATGATCTAAAGGACTTGTTCGTTGATGAAGTCCTTAAATGTATTCATGCATAGTCATATTCTTTCAATGCACTTCTCCAACGAAATCTCCTGCATCGTTTTTCTATAGATAATCTTGTTGTTTTTCTTAAGGCTTGATCCCAAGATAGATAACTAGAAAGAGACATTTCGTTGATGCTAATAAGTTGTCAAAGAAACACGGGGTTATTCAAGGATAACAAATCAGCTTTGTCTTTCTTTTAGGAATAAAAACATGTTTTTATGTTTTGCCATAATGGTGTCTATGTGAATTAGAGTAGGGATGAAGGAAATTTGTGGAATCCAGGCTTCATGACGTTGATAAAGCCGAAAAGGAATAAGCCTTTGTTTATTTGTTTGTTCCATAGTATTATTCAACATGTGAAGAACCTGGGATTTTTATACCCACGATGCAACTTACTTTTAAAATATATTGCGATCTTTCACGTTAGCACGCAAGTGTCGATTCCCTGCTAAATTCCTCGCTTTTCTACACTTTTCCGTACCCGAATGTTATTTCAAGGTACATGTCTGAGATTTCAGCCCTGAATTTGATTTGATCGTGGAAAATCATGTTAAACGTTGATAGTCGTGATGAAAGTTGTTAGTCGTGTTGTATGTTACATGTTGTGGTGAATGTCGTAGAGTCGTTTTAAATGATGAATGTTTCCATAAATGTTGAACGCTGTTTTAAATTTTGAATGCTGGAATATGATCCATATCGATTTTCAATAGGAATAAATATAAAATTAGGGATTGCTAATGAGGGGGCGAAAGAAATGCAACAGCAACGACTACAAGCTTTATTTGCACAGCTATATATTTACAAAAAGTATTGCAAAAGTCAACTAAAATTACGTGGCAGATGTTTGTTCCATCGCTAACGATTTGTCATGTAAATCAAAGCGAAATGAAACACTGATAGTAATGGCAAATAGCCTCTGCGATGTTAACATGTTTTCATTTGCACTGATTTGTGCCTCAACGGGCTCTATCACAATAAGTAGAACAGTATTTGTCACCGTAACAGGTGATTCATTTTCCGGTAACAGAGGTTTTGCCTTTAACGGCGATTGGTTTGACTTGTTTGCGTTAGCGCGCGATTTTGTTGAAACGTTTGCCTCAAAGGGCGATTGTCTTAAATTGTTTGCCTCAAAGGGCGATTGTGCTGAAATTTGTGTTTCGGTAGGCGATTTTGTGACTTCAGTGGGGGATTGAACTTTCCAGCGCGCTTCATTTGGCAAATAAATTAGGAACGACGTCTCTGTATCTGGAATATTTTAACTTTCAAGTATATTCAAGTACATCCTGTCTCCTACGATTAATAGCAGTATCGCAGTGCCACACTGGACATGATTGTGCACACAACAGCGCTGATATAATAAAAAGACTAACATGTGTGCAACTGCAAATGTCGCCATGTAAGGATTAAGATGACCAAAAATTACTGTAAGTAGGAATGGAATAAATAAAAGCGGACTCTAATATACAAGATCTAAGAAAAAAAAAGAAACCGATAATGTGGCATCAATAAAATTGTTCACGCTGGCCTTAAAAGGCAAACTGCTTTAATTTCTTTTAATTTTTCAAGAACCACACAAGCATTTACACCAATACTGTTAAATTACACATACAATTTTTTTCAATCGATCGCAAACTCATCCACAGCAGTTTTTTTCGTAATTGCTTATGCACTTTATAATTATATTTTTTGGTCAGCGTTTTTTGAAATATACTTTATCTGTCTGTTAACCTAGCCATACTGCTTTGATATCATGTAGAAGCTAATCTGAAATTAGTGTGGAGAAATCCACACTTTAAGTAACAAATTGTGCTGTGGATCTCTTTCTAAACATGCGATAAAATCAGATCTTGTCCCCTTTTTTCGGACGAACTGTTAGCACTTTGCAAATGAATGCTGTTTACAAGCATCCTTGAAACACAGTTTCTGGTCTAACTGCAACTGCTTTTAAGTTTTTCAAAGTCTGCTCTCCGTGCTGCAGAGAAGAGGTTGCTCTGGTTCTAGCGCTGAGTTATACTCCCCACTTTGATTTTTATTTGTGTTTAGCGAAATCTCTGGTTCCCTGCGATAAAGAGGAGAAGTAAACGCCATCGTGAGAAACCGGTCGGTTTTCGCTCGTCTCATAATATGTTTTGAAGGAGAGGGGCAAGGGGGGAGGGGGGAGGGGGGTTGGTGGGCATTGATAACACAACACTAATAATTAAGTAAACGCCGCGGCATTTCAACAGATGAATACGGTTGATATTTTCCTTACCCCATGTTGTAAACAAAAATGGCGGGAACCATGATGGCTAACGCACCGATACTGAACCAAGTGCTCACGTGACCTGCGGGGTGCCATTTGAATGGTGTTTCTTTGAACAATGTCCAGAAAATGAAGCCCAGTGGCGTGACCAGTGACTACAGGATATGAAGATAAAATGATTTCATCATCAATGGCTACATATCAACAATATATTTCTTCTCATCACCTTTCATGTTCTCAGTTCCAAGGTTACCCATTTAACTATTTCCTATACGCCTAACTAACTTCACTCCCCGTAGAAGTGGTACCGTACTTCACAAACCACACGTTGATAGAGGAGACTTTGACTGGGTTTAAACATTAAACCAAGATTACACTGGTATGTGTTTTATATCAACCTGTGGACTGGAAAACAGGCGCCACACTCTCAATCAATCAGATATGAAATTTAAACCAAGAGGAAATGTTGGACAGTGTCCCATTACCGACACTGATGGCGACCTTTTCAATTGCATTTTTCTGCACTTCAAACGGTTAGCTTGTTTTTACTTTGGTTCATTTGCTAGTGGTGCATTTATCTTTTCTCTAATATTCTTTAAAGACCGATCAACGATAAATAGTTTAATTGATCCCCCTATAAAGCTTTGTAATATTCTCCCCTTAGTGCAAGTTAATTGCCAGTCAATGTTCTCCCCCCTCTAAACAATGTTGGCGACGACTGATTCCCTTGCGTTCCCACATGGAAACCACGTGAAATAGTCCTCCTACTTACCACCCGGCTAACAATTAAAATGTGCTTGAATACACCTATTCCACGATTGAGCGCCAAGGTAACGATAAAAATGATGCCTAGATTATCGGCGTGTCTCGGTAGATTGGCTCCACCAACATAGGTTTAATTTGTTTAATTTTTTTTATCTAACGGCACGCAATCAAAGTATACTCGTATTCGAATGCAACTGTTCCACAATCGTGGAGAATTAAATTTAATCTGAGTGTCTAGCTGAAAGAAAAAAATTCCTAGAGTATGAGTATCAAATCGTTCACTTACCGTGACAATAGCCAGCCAAGTGGCTCCCTCGGCGTGTCTCAGTAGATTGGCTCCACCAACAAAGGCTAAAACGTGCATGAGAATACATATAGTTCCTCTGGTACCTGAAGTGGAGTCACAACCTGCGGCGCCAAAGAAGCATTGAACTCCAAACCACCAACTAGAAATCAGACATAATTCGGTTGAGCAAAAAGTTTTGCAATCGGTCTCTGGCTAGGTCAGCATTCTAAACTCCCAAACTGCCTCTCTCCGCCCAAGAATATTAAAAAATGAATACCGACAAACAATCTGGGCAAGTTATCGAGGGGCAACCCGAAAAGTACGAGCTTTCCAACCAGAAAGAGATGCAGTTATTATAGTCGCTTTAGAAACCGTGATGAATCAGTAGATTTGCAAATAAGCCTGGCATAGAGTTTTGCGATGTCAAATCTTGTTTCAGTTCAACAGCTATTTAGAAAAAAGAGAGAATTCAACGAAAACTCACTTTTCCCCAAACTCTTGGATATTGCTAACATTTCCATACCACGGCAGAATGTCCAACCAAAACAAAAGTCCGACACAGAGCAGCTGATATGAAGACATCCAAAATAGAAAATACAACAAGTTGATGCCTTTCTTTGAGGATTGACTTTCTATCTTCACTCCCTTTTCTTCGATCACGTTCATAACGGCTGCTGGAACCTAAAGAGTAAAATAAAAAAAATCAGCAAGACCCATTAACAACCAAGATCGGCCAAGAAATTCTCTTTTCTAGTTGTTACACATTTTCTTGTGTTACAGCTGAGAGAATTTAATGATAAGTTTATGTGTATTCATCACCTGGTTGGAATACCGCTTTTTAAAATTCAAGATAACTTTTCATAGTTGTGGCAGACAAAGGAGTGTCGCACATACCATTTAAGTCAAGTTATGATCTTGTTAAGCTAGTGAGAATCAAACCATTTCGCATTGCTCACCTAGATAAGAGAAAATTGAAATAGTACTATGACAATTCTGACTATTTTTGACGTTGAGTCTTACTTACGAAGCCAAGCATGAAAATTATGGGCCACATTACTCTGGAAACACCCTGAGCATTGTTTTTCGTTTTCTCGGCTTTGGGATCAACTTTGGGAAAAATTGTTGGGATGAGGCAAATAAAAAGACCAACAACCACGATGACACCACAGGACAACTTCAGCAGGGTGGGCTTCTTTCGAACGATCAGCAACCTTCGGGAGAAAAAAAAACCAACAGCAGTGTTGATGAGTAATCTCGTACCCAGATCTGATTGGGACTAGGAGGGAATAGAATGGTTTTCACAAGGAACGGAGGAGGAGGGAAGAAGGGGGGATGGAGCAAGGGCAGGGGGGGGGGAGGGAGGAGGGTGGAGAGAGGGCGGGGCTAGAGGGAGGGCGTGTGGGTGGAGGGAGGGTGAGAAGGCAGATTTCTGCGCGCAATTCTGAAATGATCGTGAGATGTCACGGTAAGAACTGAAAATTAACGTAATGTGCTAGTAGAAATTATTAAAGGAGAGAAGTGCGTAGTTTCGCTGAGTATTTTTACGAGTTGAGACGTATTTTGACGATCCCGCAAGTCAGCATATGGGAACATGATGACTTATTTCCATGTTGATCTGCTGGCATACAGAAAGAACTTTTTGAAAGAAAGAACTAATGAAAGTGTCATACGAAGTAGTATCCAAACATTCCTATCCTACTGAGCAATATGCAGTTTGTCACCAAGGACCTAAGGACTACTTGAAGCTCAGTGACAGAGCATCCGAAGTGCTAATCGGAGTGTCGTAGTATGAGCAACTCTCCAACTTCTTATATCCGAGTATGCCTGTGTTATTTGCTGAATAACATCTTATGCTGTTTAGAATCCACTCACCTGAATAGAATAGTCCAAGGGATCATAAAGTTTCCAAGAATCGCTTGAAGGTATGGCGGTGTTCTTGACCCTTTGCTTGCGAATACAACCAGAGCTCCACTCAAAGCGTGACAGAAGCCAACTGAGAAGAGCAGAAGGTGTGGAAAACGTTTTTCCGTTTCGCCGAGAGCTTGAGGCGAAAAAATTTTAATAAACAACATTCCCAGTCCAAATATTATGACAAAAGACAAACTCGTAAAAGACAGCACAAAGTAACTGTCGACTGACTTTCCCGGACGATTTCCATTTACGGAGTCGATCCAGAGCGGAAGGGAAACCTTCTCTACAACTTTGCCGGCTATGGCGACAAAAGCGAATAACAAATTTGCCCAATACAGACGAATTTCGCAGAATCCAATCTTAACCACATTTCGTTTTCGATAAAGTGAGTTTGGACAAGATGAATCGAAATATTTGGAAATGCTTGACATATCACTATCTTCCAAAATCGGATAAGAAATACTGGAAGAACTCATTCAGGTGATTATTCAAAGCGCATTATTCTCCAGGAAAACTCTCTCACTGATTTTGAGAGAAATGGTTTTTACTCTTCTCTGCCGGATAAGATATCGGCCTCGGGAAAATATTCTACGGTTGCAAGATTGCAATATGTTAAGTAAGTTGCGTCATGATCTTAAAACTCCTGGGCTCTTCATAGAATGTTCAGTAATAAGGTGGAACAAATGAAGTTTATCCCTTTTCGGCTTTATCTACGTCACAAAGATCAACTTGCACAAAATTGTCGCATCACTGTTGAACTCACAAGAAACAAATTTGGCAAAATATAAAAGTACGTCTTATTCCCAAAACAGAGACAAGGCTCATTTGAGATTTGAGTGAGCCTGGGTGTCTATGACAACTTATCAGCAGCATCTAAATGTCTTTTGCTGACCGGATTTTTCTAAGGATGAAGCCGTAAGAAACACAAGATGCCATTTCACCGGGAAAAGCTTAAAAATACGTCTATTTTTGTCAAAACAGGCACCTGGCTCAACTCACCAGCAGCATCCAAAGCGTCTAGTGATCTAAAGGACTTGTTCGTTGATGAAGTCCTTAAATGTATTGATGGTCATATTCTTTCCATGCACTTTTTTTCAACGAAATCTTCGGCATTATTTTTCTAAAGGAAATCCTTTTGTTTTTCTTACGGCTTGATCCTATGTCAGATATAATAATGATAAGACATTTCGATGATGCTGATAAGTTGTCAAAGACACACGGGGTTATTTAAGGGTAACAAATCAGTTTTGTCTTTCTGTTAGGAATAAATCATGTTTTTCTGTTTTGCCATAATGATATGTATATGAATAAGAGCAAAGATGAAGGAAATTTGCGGAATCCAGGCTTCATGACGTTGATAAAGCCAAAAATGAACAAACATTTGTTAATTTGTTTATACTATTGAAAATACTATTAAATTGCACATACAATTTTTTTTTCAATCGATCGCAAACTCATCCGCACCAGCTCTTTCAGTCGTATTTGCTTATGCAATTTATAATCATATTTTTGTTCAGCTTTTTTTAAAATTTACTTTATCTGCTTGTTAACCTAGCCTTACTGCTTTGATGTCATGTAAAACATGCTATAAAATCAGATCTTGTCCTTTTATTTCGGATGAACTGTAGTCACTTTGCAAATGGATGCTGTCCACGCGTATCCTTGAAACACAACATCTTAGTTTTGGCCTCTTCCTCTACAAGTGTAATGATAAAACGCAAGTCTAACTGCTACTGCTTTTAAGTCTCTTAAACGTTATAGTTCGGTGGATGTCTGCTTTCTGTACTCGAGAGAAGAGGTTGCCCTGGTCCTAGTGCTGAGTTATACTCCTCACTTTGATTTTTATTCGTGTCCAGCGAAATCTCTGGTGCCCTGCGATGAAGAGGAGAAGTAAACACCATCGTGAGAAACCGGTCGGTTTTCACTCATCTCATAATATGTTTAGAAGGAGAGGGGGAAGGGGGGAGGGGAAGAGGGGGTTGGTGGGTATTGATAACACAACACTAATAATTAAGTAAACGCCGCGGCATTTCAACAGATGAATACGGTTGACATTTTTCCTTACCCCATGTTGTAAACAAAAATGGCGGGAACCATGATGGCTAACGCACCGATACTGAACCAAGTGCTCACGTGGCCTGCGGGGTGCCATTTGAATGGTGTTTCGTTGAACAATGTCCAGAAAATGAAGCCCAATGGCGTGACCAGTGACTACAGGATATGAAGATAAAATGATTTCATCATCAATGTTTACATATCAAAAATATATTTCTATATATCACCTTTCATGCTCTTTCCAAGGTTATCCATTTAACTATCCCCTATACGCCTAACTAAGCCCTCCATCCACTATGCTATTGATGCCCCTAACTTCACTCCCGTCAGAAGTGGTATGGTATGGTACCCACCACCCGGCTAACAACCAAAATGTGCTCGAATACACCTGTTCCACAACTGAGCGCCAAGGTAAAGATAAAAATGATTCTTCAAATTTTTCGCTTACCGATACAATAGCCAGCCAAGTGGCTCCCTCGGCGTGTCTCAGTAGATTGGCCCCTCCAGCATATGATAAAACGTACATGATAATGAAGATAGCTCCTCTGATGCCTGACGTGGAGTCACAACCTGCTGCGCCAAAGAAGCATTGAACTCCAAACCACCAACTAGAACGTTAGAGATAAACTTCGTTGAATGGCACGTACAAGCAAAAAAACGTGCCCTAACCCCAATCCCCTCACCCTACCACCCTTCCCTACACTTACAGACCCGGAGGGACAGACGGCTTTAACAACAATATGCTCGAGCTTCATTTAGGATACGGTCGAAATTTTTTTTCATGTCAAACTAAGAATCACTATTTTAACTATAGTTTCGAAGAAAAGTTTTGGTAAAATATTGAAACGCGCGCGATTAATTTACAAAAACGTATTTTCGAAGTGAATTCTTTAGCTCACCGAAGTGTGAATAGCCAATAGGCCATTTTACAGTTGTGTACTTAGTTGCCAAGCCTTTGATTTGGAGTGAGGCTGAAAGTGGCCTTGTTGTGAAAGAGACCAGTTTCTAGTTAGCATGATAACAAAGTAATTTGCATTTGAAAAGCAGCAAGGTTTGTATCATAACAAGGTTACCCTTAGCCTCATTCCTGTTCAAAGGCTTGGCAACCAAGCACCCAACTGCAAAATGGACTATTATAACATGTCAACATAAATGACTCCCGATGGGTTTCTTGAGGCAAAACATCCTGATCCTTCAATTTCAATCGCGTAAATATCTCTTGATTTCGGTTGCATGTGGAGATCTTTGCTATCCGCCTGCGTTTAAAACTAGAATGTGAATGGAGAAAGATAGAAAGGAGAAGAGTCCATGGGTGAAAATAAAAGGAAGCCTGGCTGTCAGCACAAGAAGTAAAGAAATTAGACCCGCAATGGCGCAAAAATCTCACCGAAATGGATAAAGACTCGTGGTTTAGGCAATCTTCGCTGCTCGCATTCGATCGGCAACCATTAAGTTTTGCCGCGTCTTGCTTAAGCCGCTTTTAAGTTGAAAAAAAAGTTGAGATAAAAAATGAAGTTCGGCAGAATAGAAACAAAGGTCTGAAGTTACCCGCGAAATATGTTTTTACTAAGAGTCTCCTGAGACCCAGGACGCTTCTGTGTTTCTATTGGCGGTCGGCATGTGGAGTTTTTCAGAGTGTTGACATCACTTGACATGTGGTCAACTAAAGGCGTGACTTGTTGGTTAAACTTTGGAAGTGGAAAAAACCTACTTCGTTCTTAGGCGAATGTGCCTTCTTTGAAGGAATTGATAGGGTATATATACTAAACGGATTGCCTTGAAATTTGGACCGAAGACTTCCAAGATACCAACTTAAACAAGAAAGTGGCGAAATTCCGTTTTTCCAAAATGGATCTTCCGCAATGGCCTCCGACGTAAAGCATATCGGAAAAATTTTGATTTGAAAACTCGACAGATAAATTGCAAATCAACCAAGATGAACATGGCAAATCCCCTCACGGATTTGAAGACCAACCCTTCAGGATTATTGACAATGTGCAGAAGTTTTATTTGTGCGGTCAGATTTGATTTGCAACTAATTTGCTCAAAAAAACATTTTCGGTTTACGATTAGATCACGCTAAAAAAGGAAATAATCTTTGCCCAATAGTGCATTTCATAGCCTCTCCGATGATATATAGTTTATGGTGGTTATGCTTCAAATAGCGCGTTTTTTTAAGTTTTTTTTTTATTTTGCGAAGGGCACCCGCGAAAGTCTACCTTATCCCTAAGTTATAGTCAGGAGGTTGTATGCCTCTATCTACTCAATGTTTGGGAAACAGACTGTTATGTCGTGCAGGAGACTAAACCTGGCAGTAATTGACGGTAGGAAATTGAATTTATACGTCAGTAATGATACTTGATTCCTCAACTGATTGAGGAGACGGAATGAATAAATGGCCAGTGCACTGTACTGTGCTGGATGGTTTTACGGGTTATTGTGTAGTTGTGATAGGTCAAGACATTTTACTCTCAAGTGCCTCTTTCCTCTTAGGAATTTAGATGGATACAGGCTCCGGCAGCAACCTGCGCAACTGTGCGAGGGAGTAACCCGAAATAGGCATTAGTCCCTTCAGACTCGGAATGAATCCCTAAAGCTTTGCAAATAGATCTAGCGTTCAGATTTGTGTTACCAAATCTTGTGTTAGCTATGAACCATTTGGAGAAACAAGACACGAAACTCACTTTTCCCCAAACTCTTGGATATTGCCAACATTTCCATACCACGGCAGAATGTCCAACCAAAACAAAAGTCCCACGCACAGCAGCTGATATGAAGACGTCCAAAATAGAAAATACATCAAGTTGATGCATTTCTTTGATGATTTACTTTCCATCTTCACTCCCTTCTCTTCGATCACGTTCATGACGGCTAAAGGAGCCTAAAGAATCAAAGCAAACTAATCGGCCATGTAACAGGGAGATTGGCTCAGTAAGTGACATTGAATAGTTTCTCGCTAAATTCGGTTAGCTTTATGGTTCATTGCTTTTATGAATTGGTGGAGAGATTGGTAGATGACTTTGTTTACATGAACTCCTGCCGTTTGCGAGAAATTAAAAAAGAAAAAAAAACATCAAGACGTAATCCAGCCAAACCACAGTAAGTCAAGTATTTTGTTTCGATAATGAGCGGTTGCAGTTTTTAAAAACTAATTAATAGGGAGTTTTAGATCCACGTTTGTTTCTGAACACGTGTGAACCGAAAGCTTCTAGGAGTCACGTGACCAGACTCCAGCGGTCACGTTCGCCGTCCACGTTTGAACTTCGGGCAAGGCAGTTTCTGGCACTTCAACTCCCACGATGCTTGTTTTCTTTCTGTTGAAGAGTTCTCACGTATTTCCTATAAATACATGTGAACAGAAGTCTTTCTTCATAACCAATCTGTTTGGCACACTAGGAAACCAATCTTTTATTCTCATTTTGTGTTTGAAATGAAGGACCTCCATCCTTTGTGCAATTCAAGATGGCGGCGCACACTGTATTAATTTTTGAAAGCCGACGTCGATCTAAAAAGCCGAAAGTCTCGAAACTTCTAACTACTTACCGCGGTTTGACTTCAGCGGTGAACACAACAAACGTGGATCTAGGGCCGGTTTACATGGATGCGGGGGACCTCAGGTAGGTGAAGTAACCCGCCTAGCCTTGGTCGAAAAATAGCCCGCGTTTACATACAATTTTGCAACCCCGGGATGCTGAGGTGAAGTTTCTAACGGTTATTGTCACGCTTGCAATCAGGGAAGTAAGATGCCACTACGACGACTTGTGGTAAAACGTTGCAAAAAAAGTTAATTTATTTTCTTCTTAGATTTTCACCGTTTCTGACGGTACAACTTTTGAATGTAGTGTGAAGTTCGAAGTAAAAACGTGACTTAATCGCTGTCGAGGTTTCATTGCTAAGAGGAAGTAAAAATTGGTGTTTTAACGTTTTAGCTCTGCATAAGACGGCTAGGAATGTACAAAGCTTTAACGCACTCGTCGTCTTTCGCTACTGTTTTGCTCATTTGATTTTATTGTAACATGAACGCTACCCCAGCCAGGCGGGTTATCCCACCTTGAGGTGTTTACATGGCAAATCGTCACCCTGGCTGACAGAGTTGCCCTACCCAGCACCTATCATGTAAACGTGATCACGATAAAATAAGAGATTGTATGGACAGGCGGGTAACCCCGCCCAAGCGGGTTACCTTACCCACGTGGGGTCCCCTACCTCGATGTAAACAATCCCCTAAAACGTTGCCGAAGAAACGTAATTTTTAAACTTGAATACCGGAAACAGCAGCGACAGATGATATATATGAAATCATTAACCGAGTTATCATGGGAGGCATAAATAAGAACAACTTCCCAGCGTGGCTATTCTTCGCTATTCGCCATCCTTCGTCACTATTCGCCACTATTCGTCACCATTCGCCACTATTCGCCACTATTCGTCAATATTCGACACTATTGCCACTATTCGTCACATTTCGTATTCGGTCGTTATTTGCACGGCACAAAAACCTTCGTTTGGGTTTATCACTAGCCCAGAAATACAGTGAAACTTCTATTAAGCGGACAACAGGTAGGCCAAGCTCTAGTTATCCATTTTTCGGTTTCCTATTCCACAGGGGGACAACTCGCTAAAATGGCCTCGTTGCAGCAAAGTAAGAGGTCACAAAACAAGCGATGCACTGTGGAAGTAAGGTGAGGTTGAGAATTTGACTGCATTTTCACATCTTAGGAGCGGTCGTAAATATTCACATACAAACTCTTACATTTTCGTCATGACTCTTTTTTCACAAGATTATCAACTCACGGCTGGAGCTTGGATTACCTGTGAACCAGGTTCCGAAATTAACGTCTTATGTTTCCCTTTATTACAAACCTCAATTTAACGGACGTCTCTATCAAGTATTTGTCTAAGTAATTTCTAATGTAAAAAACCTTAATTAAGCAGATACCGGACTGACAATTGACAATGTAGTGTATGGGATTACGTCCTTGTAATTTGAACAGACACGCTGAAAGAGTCTATGTACCGCGCGTATGATCGTTGCTGTTTTGCTCTTGTTTTTGCATTATTACTAACAAATTAAAGTTGGTCATGAAAAGTAATGAATTTGAACTCTGGTTAGCTTTGTTAATAACACAGAACTTTTTCACAGAACAGAGTTCCCGTTGAATTTTATTCGTTCACAAGTATTTCGCAATTTTCACAAGACACTTGGGAAGGTCCCGAGCGTGTACTTAAAAACATTATTAAGGGTCACGTGAATTAGTTCTCTCAGTTTACAATCTCTTGCAAGGTGGTTTTACCCTCCTTTCGCTGCACCTTTATAAAAAAAAACACCTTTGAAGACCTCAGAAACAAAGAGAAAACGAGCGGAAGTAAACTCAATTGGAAAGAAAAGTGCTTCAAAGTCATAAATCGGCTAAAAACATATTCCCCTCGATCGATGGATATGGACGCTAAATAGTTTTTAAGGCGGTGCAGCGATTCTATAAAATTCTTGTCTTCAAGTCGAAAATTAATGATCCGTTTGGCTGCCATTTGGCTATATTTTATACATATTTGGCAGCTGATCTACCATGGTTTGTGGTATTACATATTGCACTGGATCGACCTTTGCTTTTTTTTTACGCAGGCACCTTGTGCTATTTTGCTCCATTGTCACGCGGTTAAATTTAATTACTTGCTTGGGCACAAGTTGAATTTTCAGCATCAATTGTGTAGTCCTTCTCCGATATTTTAAGAATGTTTGGTCGCTAATTCATCTGTAATTCTCCTTACTATTTGCTATACAATTCTGGTATTTGAACAAATGAAAATTCCCAAATCGTTTTTTTTTTCATTCTCGTTACTTGTCTGGTTGACATTGCATTGACACCGTAAGGAAAAATTATCTCGTGGTCATTCATGCGAGTTAAAGGGTTAATTGAATTATTGAGAACACTATGAGGTAGCTCCAAGGTCCTCTGATTAAATTTTCCAGATGAAGTTTCATAATCATTTCCGGGAGACAAAGGATTTATTAAGGGCGATAAGGCACACAATTTTAACTAGAGTTCTCAAAAGAAACGCACTCCCAAAAATTGACTTCGACTTGAATGCTAGTTGGGTACCGGATCAGACCCTCTATTCTAATTACACACAAACTAAATTCGTGTGGAATTATCGGAAGAAAATCTTTAATATTGCCTTAGTGTGCGTTGGGATTGGTTTAAACCAGTTTTAAAATTTTTGATCCAGATTAACTAACAAGAAATTAAGCCATTTGGCTTTGCCCGCTTGGGTTAATCAAACCTAAAATAGCATTGAAGAAATTTCGATTTCTTTGACATAACGTTGTACTTACGAAACCAAGCATGAAAATCATCGGCCACATTACTCTGGAAACACCCTGAGCATCGTTTTTTCTTTTCTCGGCTTTGGGATCAACATCGGGAAAAATTGTTGGGATGAGGCAAATGAAAAGACCAACAACCACGATGACACCACAGGACAACTTCAGCAGGGTGGGCTTCTTGCGCAAAATCAGCATCCTTGGAAGAAAAAAATTCACAGCAGTGATGTTGAGTCGTTTCGTGAACGATGAAGAACACGCTAATAAAGTTATATCTCCATTATTAGAATGTAAATAACAGCAAAGAAGCTGCTAGTGTGTTTTTTGTAGGAACCCATTGTTACGAACAGTCACGTTCATTTTTAATCAATTTCTTCATGTAACCTTTAGTCATGCGTTTGCGGTTTCGTTTGTACAGGACACACTTTGATTTTGTGGCTTGATTTTGATTCATCTGTTTTATGTCAAATTACTTGTAATAGTTTCGGACGCTTCGACCATGACATATAATAAACAAGTTTCAATCGAGGATACAAGTTATTCTTTTCTTTACGACTTTATGACACCCATCATGTCAGTGAAGAAAGTTATTTTAGGCTGATTGCAAAGTCACATGAATTGATGTGGAAACAAATGTTTGCGGGAATTCATTCTAAGAACTTGTCCCTTATGATAAAATTCTTGCCGCCGGAAACAAATCAAGTTGGTTCTAGTTTTTCATGTCATCGTTAGAAAATCAGCAAATAAGTCACACCAGGAGCCCATTAATGGGCTCCCGGCCACATTGACTAACGATACCTACGAATATTTGTCACCGGCACCCAAACTTCAATTATGCCGTTACATTATCACTTAAACGTGACGGCCGAGCGCATCATGTAATGCTTGCTTTGAAGTGGACAGAGAACCTTCTTCTATAAAAACGATCCACTTACCTGATTAAAATAGTCAAAGGGATCATGAAGTTTCCAAGAATCGCTTGAAGGTATGGCGGTGTTCTCGACCCTTTACTCGCGAATACAACCAGAGCTCCGTTCAAAGAGTCACAGAAGCCAACCAAGAAGAGCAGAAGGTGTGGAAAACGTTTTTCTGTTTCGCCGAGATCTTGAGGTGAAAATGTTTTAATGAACAACGTTCCAAGTCCAAATATTACTACAAACGACAAACTCGCGAAAGACAGCACAAAGTAACTGTCGACTGATTTTCCCGAATGATTCCCATTCACGGAATCGATCCAAAGGGGAAGTGAAACGTTCTGACCGACTTGGCCGGCTACAGCAAGAAATGCAAAAAATAAGTTTGCCCAGAATAGACGAATTTCGCAGAATCCAATCTTAACTTTTTTTCGTTTTCCATAAGGTGAAGTCAGGCGAGATGGCTCGAAATCTTCAGTGGAAATGCGTGACACATCACCGTCTTCATAACTCGGGTGAGAGCTACTGGTAGAACCCATTTTTTGGAGAATTGACAGGAGATTCAAGGCGCCGTGCTTGCCGCGAAAACTTCTCACCAGCCTCGAGAGAAGGTGTTTATCTCCTCCCTGCCGGATAAACTTTAGTGCGTCCTCGCTCTTAGAAGATTGGATTGAAATTTTTAAGTTTCAAGGTCGTTATATGTTAGTAATCAAGTTGCGTCACAACATAGAAATCTCGTGCTCTCCATATGCTGGACAGGGCTATATCTACGTCAGAACAGTTAACTTAAACAAGTTTTTTTCATCACATTCACAAGATGCCATTTCGGCAGAAAAATAAAAATACGTTTATTCGTATATGTAATCGCATGGGCCCGAGAGTAATGGAGGATTAATTTCACGTGTATTCTGAAAGTTTTCTTAAAATTGCCTGAGTCGCTTGGTGCATTCACGCACGATGTCCGCGCGATGAAGTTCTTTAAATACCACCACAAATTTCAAGACAAACATAACTGACCAATAGATTAAATGAATGTTTCATTCTCAAAATACAGTTAACAACGTTATACGGCCTCATTCAGTAAATTGCAATCAATATATCGTTGCTGCAAACAGCAAAAAGGCTCATTAGGCATCAAGTAATCATGCTGTTTGTCACCCTTGAGGAACCCTCTGCGTCCATAACAACTCAACTGGGTCATCGGGTCTAGACCCCAGTGAAAAACACAAAGAAGATCGAACTTGTGGCAAGCACGAGTACGATTAAGGGCGCCAACTTCTCAAGGTTAACCAAACATAACAATTAACAAAAACAATCGAAAGACTGCATGAATCAACAAGATAAAAATAATTTTATTTCTTAATAAAGAAAGAATAAATTTCCAAAAGAAATACAGTTCTGTCCAAAGGCCGTTCATAACTCTTTTGTTATGAATATGAAAGCCGATTTTTGTGAGAGAGCGCACTTTATTTTGTTTCGGTTTACCACATACAGACCACATGATGTGTTCGTGGTTAATTGTTTTTGATGAGAGACGAACAAAATGTGAGGGTTATGATTACAGTCATGAAAAATTTCATATCTAAATCACATCTCGGTCTGAATATCTTAATTAAATGAAATGAAATGTTAATCAAAGCATTTGTGGTATTTTCTCGCCTTCGTGGGCAGTTTGATGCGTCTTTTTACGAAATTACCTTTAGCCGGAGGCCGTTCAGAGAAGAAAAGGTGTCTCCCTTTCTTTCTAAAAATCATTCGTACAATTACGTTCCCACAAGCTGCATTAATTTAAAAGGTGGCTCCACCTAACAGTGGAAATGAAAAAAATGAATCTATTTGGAAAGATCCTCTCGAAAAGCTTAGTTATTGATCAGATAATTCATCCGTACTGGGGACTGATTGTTATTTATCTCCTGAGGGGGCTGGAGGATTTGGGTTGCGTTACCCTGATACATTTTATGTCATTCCATCCATCACTAGTGCGCAGGTGTCTACTATGTTACAAAAGTTACGTCCGTAGAAAGCTGCTGACATTGATAACATAAGTTCTCAGCTGTTGCGTATAGCGGCACCTGTTATAGCACGACATAGACTAAAAATTGAGATCAATTTCTCGTTTATAATAAATTTAAATATTCACATTATATGGATGTCATATCAGTTCAATAAACATTCAATTAACATTTCATTTCATGATTGCCTGAAATAATTGCCTGCAATCAATAAAGCTTCCTTTTGTACTTGTTGGATACTTCGTTTTTTGAAAAGGTTTGTACTTTGTACTTTGGTAGTTTTTCGAGGTCGACTAAGATATATCACGGTAGACCTGTACGTGATTATAATTTTAGATGCTCATGTACCGAAAAATCTAACACTCGTAGGACAGCTGGGCGCGTCACGTCTATATCTCGCCTCCAAAATGTATCGAGATAAACAAAAGTTATGTTTCTTCACGCACAAACAAAAATATCTTATATACTATGATCGTGACAAGAGGGATACGGGATATGATCGTGACAGGCGGGATACAGGATAGGGCTGGTACAGGTGGGATCATAATTTAGCCTAAGTTGCGCGTAACACGACCTCAGAGACAATTGCTTTAGAAACGGATTTGATTAATGCTCTCGAGTAAATTGAGGCTGACAGGCCTAAGTGACTCTGTAGTACGTCCAGTTTTCTCTGTATTAGTTCAAGTGTTTACACGACCACATAGTATGTCCAGTTTTCTTGCCTTCTTTATAATTTTGGATAAGCTCGTATCGTACATTGAAACGAGTATCACTTCTTTCGGAGGCTTTGTTTTTCTCTAGAAGTTGATGAAGGCTGTTGTATCTTTGAGATATTACTTCTGTTGTTGTGTGATCGGCCGAAGAATTTTATCCATGTATCAGGATAGCTTTTCTGATGGTCCATCCACAGGTGGAATTTTTTAAATCTCGCTTATAAAATCCGTAAACACACCGAAGACCACCGTTTTTAAGCCAGTTAAATATGCATGAAGCAAGTCTTTGCCTTTCTCCACAATGAGAGTACATTATCTCTATTTAAAGGTTATGATTTGTCCATGAGTTGGCAGGGAACTAGAGCAACTTAGGTTTAGCCGGCGGGGTCGGGATGAAAATATTCATTGCATTGCGGGATGCGGGATTGGAAAAGTCTATTTTTGACCCTCATATATGAACTTCGTAATGGGCCTCGCTCTCCAGAGAGTCTCTGGAGAAGGTCTGAGGTTCGATTTCTTATGGGAACTCAGAATTATCTCCTTCTCCCACGCCCGAGACAAGACGAAAATTAGACATCTTTCTCTATTTCTTTAACGAACTCAAAACTCACCATCTTTCTTGTTCTATTTACAAAACAACTTATTGCACGATTCCAAAATAATTAGTGGAAATAATTGTTCCAGTTTGATCAAAGATCTCTAATTCGAAAAGTCAGAACCAAATCATTAAAAACGGTTGTTTTAGTCCTTGGCAAATGACAATTCCAAAATTTATAAGACTTTGTCACGGAATGATTGTAAATGAGAAAAGGCGAAATGTAGAAGTTGCCAAATACTAAAAGAAACATTTTAGTAGCTTTGGGTACTTTTACTATCTAGTTATTGTTGAAATTTCACCCTCCTTAAACGCTATAATTTCCCAAATTGTTGGTTTCAGACAACAGAGGACGAGCTGCATCAGATAGAGGTTCAGAACGGTAAAAGCGACATCGATGCGACACCTCAAAGTCTCTTCGCTCATTTCCATCAGTAGAAATCTCTGGAGCTCTGAGACAAAAAACAAGGAAGGTGGTAAAACAATTTGAAAAATTTTGGGCTAACTAGTTAACGTTGGGGGTGATCTTGTTTACTTCAGGGGAGGAGGAGGGGGGGGAGGGGGGGGAGCAGCTCGGAGAGGTGGAACGAGCTTGCAAGAAACCTCATAAACCAAACCCAAGACAGAAATGAAGTTTAGTGCTTGGGTGCAAGAAGGTCATCAAATGTACCTGTTTCACTCTAGTTGCCATACAATTCACCTTAACATGCCATAAGGTAGTTTACTTGATGAAACTGGCAATTGGAAAGTTCGAGTGAACAAAGGAGAGATATTTCCCCGTTCAATTCATCAAGTCGTGGTACAATTCGTGGGAACCAACTTTTACTCCCCGCCCCGCGTGTGTGTTCCGTGAGAAAGGGGTGTTAAATATTATAACAGAGTCCTTAGAAACTAATGCAATGAATAATGAAGAGTTTGTTGTGTACAAACCAAAACTTTCATTTGGCGCGAAATCATGTTCGTATACTTGTCCGAGAATATTATTTATTCCCATATAGAACAACTGTCATCCCTTCCCTTCCCTTTCTGCTATCACCTCTGCTTCAAGCGTTAAGGTAACGAGATTAAAGGAAACAATCACCCACCAAAATAGGTCTTGATTGTTAAAAAAATTCTCCTTGTCAGTATCAGAAGAAATGTTATAAGGATGGTGTGGAGAATATTCACACTGATCACAGAGTGTAAGGGGTTGAGAGAGAGTCGATTGTTTACTTTCTTACCCATTATGGTATACAAAAATGGCGGGAACAATGATCGCCAGCGCGACAATACTAAACCAGGTGCTGTTGTTACATCGAGGCTGCCATTTGAACGGGACCTCCTCGAACAATGTCCAGAAGAGAAAGCCAAGGGGAGTTACCAGAGACTAAGAAATAATAATCATGACAATAATAATTAAGATAACAATAGACGGTTAAGAATATATGAAAGTCATATATTTGAACTGCGGATAAAGACGTGAATGAAAGTGATCCTCGCAGTAATGTGCACTACTTAGGCAGTAGTGAAAATAAGGCCTGAAAAAAAAAAAAAAAAAAAAAAAAATTCAGGCCTGTACGGGATTTGAACCCATGACCTCTGCGATACCGGTGCAGCGGTCAAGGTCAAATAAAACGGTCAAATAAAACGGTCAAGGTAAATCATTTCAATTTGAAGGAAAGACTTCTGCACTATATGTAAGTCGCCTTAGGCAAGATGAAATGGCTCCTTCTTGGTGTAGAAGACACAGAATACGGCACAATAGAACACCACCTCATTAACCTTCTGTTTTCGTCATATTCCTCGTTCTTTTGTCTTTTTGTTTTCTTCTTTTGTCTTCTACACCAAGTAAGAGCCGAGAAGGTTTCAGTCTTAGTTGAACCGCACTCCCCAAAATTTTGTAAATAACTCGTCTCTATTTCGTGATTCATAAACTTTCCTCGTGTTCTCTCAACCTTCAGGCGTAGGATATTATACCAGTAAAGCGATAAAAAGTTCGATCTGTTGCTTTAATCATTGATCAATTGATAAATGCCTTAGACAGTACTTTGTTGGCCGACGCAACCTTGACCCTAGTTTTTTTCAAAGTTCCATGTCTTATTACTCAGACACATTTATTACTTTCCCCTCAAGGTTTCTTTCGTCTGAACGGGTTCAGGCTGGAACGAAACGGGAAGAGTTTTGGGCGGGATGGCCTTGGGACAGGAAGAGATTAATACGCGAGAACCTTCTTTTTTTTACTTTTAGCCTGCTTCTGTGCCCAGTTTGCGAACTGAACGTATTGAACAAGTAATGGCGAGTTTATTCGCTCACCGACACAATCGCCAGCCACGTGGCTCCTTCAGCATATCTTAATAAGCAAGCTGCTGCAATGTGATTTAGCAGATGCATCACGATGTACATTGTTCCTCTGATACCTGATGAATAATCACAGCCGGCTGCACCGAAGAAACACCGCAATCCAAACCAAAGGCTGAAAAAAAAATGTCAATTTACAAGTGTTACTGCGGTGATTTCGTCCATTTCAAGTCCTAAACTACGAGGCCAGTTTTCATCTCACTCTGTTCCGGTCCGCGTAACTTAAACCGATCGTCCAAAGCTATATATAGACCATGTTTAACTACCAACTGAGGAACAATAATCGTCTGTCTTGTATGCCCTTGTATGCCGTAAACAATGTGTAACTTACACTTCGTTTGAATAACCGACCCTTAGGCTTGTAGAAAAAGCGAGGGAATAATACTAAAAAAAATGATGAAATAGAAAGTATGACAGAATTAGGAATGAAGAAAGAATGAAACATACGAGAGAAATGAAGAATGAAAGAACGAAAGAACAAAAATACAAAGGACGAAAAAGCGGAAGAACGAGAGAACGAGAGAACGAGATAACGAAACAACGAAGGTATACTTACTTTCCGATACACTCTGCCAAATATGTAACATTTCCATACCATGGCAAAATGTTTAACCAGATTAGGAAAACAGAGATACAAAATACTTGATACGTGGTCGTCCAAAATAAAAAATAAATGACGCCAATCCTCTCTTCCGATGTTTCATTTTCCTTCTGCAATCCTTTTTCTTCGAGAATAAACATTAGCGCTGCCGGAATCTATAACAACGGAAATTCTTGTAGGGCTTATTAAAATTGAGAAAAATTATTAGAGCGCCATGCATAACGTGGCCCACAACAACAGCTGCTAAGGAGACAAAAAAACACGAAGCAACCCCAAACAGATAAATTCACTATGAAGGTTGATACTGGATCATTAGGAGAGTAGAGCAGAGATAAACTTTGCAACTGTTTAATAAACCATTCTGGAGAGCGTCGATGAAATCTCTCGCCCCACTCCCCTAATGCCGTCTCTAGATCAACCACAGGCAGCCCAAGATCCAGCTGTGAGATAATCATCTTGCGAAACAAGAGTCATGGCGAAAATAGAAGAGTTTGTATGGAAATGTTTACGACTGCTCTTAGGAAGTAAAAATACAATCAAATTCTCAGTAAATACCTCGCCTTACTTTCACAGTGCATTGCTTGTTATGTGGACGGTTACTGTTCTTTGCTGCAACGAGGCCATTTTAGCAAGTTATCCATTTCTAGGTTTACTACTCCTAAGAGAAGGACAAGGCTGCATTCTCCATTTCCGAACGCCCGATCCGAAGAGCGAAAAATCCAAGCTCAAATTGACCGGGCGGCCGCAAATCCAACGAAGAATCCAAGCACATACAGTTTCATTTCAATTCACTTCTAACTCAATCCTCCCCATGAAACCGACGCTAAGCCGCAGTTTGCTTCCAAATTTCCAGTTTAGACGTTTCTAACGACCCGCGTACGCATTCACCTCTAAGGCCTGAGTAGTGAACGTTGGAAAGGATAACTCGCTAAAATGACTTCTTTTCAACATAGTAAGCGATCAGACAACAAGCAATGCACTGTGGAAGTAAGGTGAAGTATATATTGAGAATTTGACCGTATTTTTTTTGATTCATAAGAGCGGTCGTAAATGTTCCCATGTTCGCAAGACCCTTATTTCGTAAGATGATAATCTCACAGCTGGAGCTTAGGCTGCCTGTGTATCAACTAGCTAGGGTCATATCCAACGCGTATGTCATGTGACTGCTTTGTTCTTCACACCCATCCGCAACTTCTAAAATTACCGTTGCCATCGCATCCGGTGAAACGGCAATACTATGGGCCACTTTATGCTATTCGAGTCAGACTTGCCCACCACAAACTTGATAATGGTCACATATAAATTAAAGATTTACTTACAAATCCAAACATGAACATAATAGGCCACATCACTCTTGAAATGCCATCAACTTCGTCTTGATCTCTGTTGCTGAAATCCAACAAAACTGTTGGGATGAGGCTAATGAAAAGACCAATCATTACCACAAGACCAGACAAAAGTTTTTGTCTAGACGGTTTCTTGCGCATAATGAGGATCCTAGAAGAAAACAAAACAAAACAAAAAAACAGATGAGACTTGTCAGCACTTTTCCTAACCTCTGTAGGGCTGCCCCTACCCTCCGCGGGGGCATCTGTGCACAAGCTACTCTTTCCCTTCAGGCTCCTCTTCGCCTAATCAAATTTGCAGTGAAATGTAGAGCCTGGAGGGGGAGGGGTGGGGATATTGCAGAAAAGTTACTTCTACTGTTCTTATCGAGATACTATCCTCAGGGGCATCACAGCTACGGTAATGACACCGATATGTTGTGTCAAATACTGCTCACAGAAATTTCATCTTCAAATCACTCAAAATCATGTATGTACTGAGCATTTACTATTCTCCCTCTCATCCGTACGGATCTATTCCTAGCATGTCACGCAACGTTGGGACTGTTGTGTGACAAGAAGGAGATTGTCACGGCTGGTTAAGGCTTTTTTATGTCTCAAAGCAGCTTTCTCGTGCTTAAATTGTAGCAAAACTATCGAGCGAGAGATCTACAAGTGATTAGGTTGGCTCTGTAATAGAAAATAATATGGTGTCGCAGTTCATATAGCGATTCTTGAGAAGCAGATTCTATCTGAATGGCGCACGGGCCCATAATTTTTTCTTTTATATAAAATATACAAGGACCCAAGCATAAAAAGGGGGGCATTTCTATTGTACCTCGATCTTTTCTAGCTACATTTATCGCAAATAATTTGATTTACCTTGTCGTTCCTTGTATTAAGGAATTCATTATTCAGCAAGAATAAGGTTAAGACAAATCAGCATGGACTCCCCGTGTGAATTAATATGGATGGGGAACTCAAGAATAAATGTTTGTTCGAGTAAAGAAGATAACTTTAATTCAGCGTGACTGTATGGTATTGAGTCACAGGGATCGCCATATCTAACCCATGCTCATGAAGTTCTCAAACTGAGCAGCTAACTTGAATAATAACATCAACTCACCTGAAAAAGATAGTCAAGGGAATGATGAAGTTTCCAAGGATGTTTTGTTGGTATGGTGGAGTGCGGGAACCTTTACTCGCAAATGAAATCATTCCATCGCTCAAAGAGTCAAATAAACCCACCAAAAACAACAGCATGCGGGGAACTTTTATTTTCCTGAGAGCGTTTGGTGTACATATTCGAATGTAAAGAACTGCAAGTCCAAAAATCACGAGAAATACCACATTTGTAAATAGTAATACAAAGTAGCTGTCCACCGTGTGCCCCGGGCTGTTACCTTTTGTAGAATCGATCCAGAGGGGAAGTGAAACGTTCTGGCCAACCATAGAAAGGACTGTGATAAGTGCGAAAACTACGTTCGCCCAGAACAGCGGAAGTTCAAAGAAGCCTATCTTTACCGTGGCACAATTTCCATCTTTTGAGCGCGGAAGGGAAGGTGTTGACTCGGACGTCGAGCTCGGCTTTCTGTTGGAATTCGAGTTTATCGCGAAGGCAGATGAGACTCTCGGTGTGGATGAATCCATTTGTAGAATGAATTATCGACGCTTTGTTTGTTTGTTTGTTTGTTTCTTTTAAAGCTTTTGGAACGGGTACCCCTGGATGAAGGCTCTCTCGTTTCGCACCCAAGCTGATACAAGCCGACAGTGTCATGACACTCTGGTGAGAAGCACGTTTGTTAAAAACGGGTAATTTCGAAGCCCGATCATTTTGTTGATCACGCGCCATACAGAGCGTTGACCCGACGAACTCAATCTAATCACCAATCACTTAACTGTGATTTTGTGCCTCTAGGGGAAAGCATAACAACATGTGGTTTATTTTCGAACTTATCTTGGCTAAACATATCTCATGTTTGTTTCTTGTACCCTACGTTGGATTTTAAAAATCGCTACCTTTGTTGATATAGTTTGTAACAGCCGTCGCAGTAAAGAAATGAAGATGAATTTATTAACCAATTTTTTTTCAGAGAAATACAAATTTTTCCCTTTTAAGAAGTCATACGTTGAAAAAAACTATCTGCACCTGGCAAAGGTCACGATTTTCACGCTTACACTTTCCACAGTCACCGTGTGAGGAGGGAGGGTCTCAGTGGGGTTGGCCAAATTAATTATTCTGGTCGTTAGTCGTAAAAACGTTTAACGTAATTGTTTTCTTACAAAATCATCAGAAATAATTTAACCGTTGTTCATAAAAAGGCCTAACTCTTAACCGCTTAACGTAAAAGCTATCACCCTATGGGAGATCCTCGTGAGAATCAGACGCGATATGCAGGTGTGTATTACATCATCTGAGGTTACACGAGGAGCTTTGGGCTTATACTATTTTGCGAAACGAAACGAAACGAAACGAAACGAAATCGGGTCAGATGAAATAAAACAAAAGAAATAATGCAGATATATTTTCTAATAAGGTAAAGATAACTTTCACAAGGATTTTGGAGTAATCGTTCATTAACAAGAAGGATTTTTATTCATTTCGCAAAATAGTAATTTTAGGAGAGTTACTATTTTGCGAAATGGACCATTTCCACCCCTGCGGTGACAACGTGACCTCTTTCATGTCACGAGAATACATCTAAACATTACAAATTAGTATATCAACGAACATTTTGGCCTCCTCTTATTTCTTAAACCGTATTAAAATATATTTCGCAAAATAGTAATTTTAGGAGAGTTACTATTTTGCGAAATGGACTATTTTCACCCTGAGGTGACAACGTGACCTTTTTCATGTCACAAAAATACATTTAAACATTACAAATTAGTATATCACCGAACATTTTGGCCTCCTGTTATTTCTTAAACCGTATTAAATTGTATTTCGCAAAATAGTAATTTTAGGAGAGTTACTTTTTTGCGAAATGGACTATTTTCACACCTGCGGTGACAACGTGACCTCTTTCACGTCACGAAAATACATTTAAACATAACAAATTAGTATATCACCGAACATTTTGGCCTCCTTTTATTTCTTAAACCGTATTAAAATATATTTCGCAAAATAGTAATTTTAGGAGAGTTACTATTTTGCGAAATGGACTATTTTCACCCCTGCGGTGACAACGTGACCTCTTTCATGTCACAAAAATACATTTAAACATTACAAATTAGTATATCACCGAACATCTTGGCCTCCTCTTATTTCTTAAACCGTTTCAAAATTTATTTCGCAAAATAGTAATTTTAGGAGAGTTACTATTTAGCGAAATGGACTATTTTTACCCCTCAATAACTTTCTTTTCGGGTCACAAAAATACGCTTAAACATTTCATTATAGTATATTCTCGAAGGGTTCGGTCACCTCCTCTTTCTCTATCCAGATATAATTAATTTCTCAAAGTAGTAATGTCAGAAAAATTACTGTTTTGCGTAATAGCTAGGCTATTTTCACTCAGCGGTAACGATGTCGTTATTCTCGTGTCATACAATAGGTTTTCGGTAAGTTTCGATTTAAAGCACTATCAAATCTCAAAAGGTCTAAGCTATCTTCACCTATATAAACGTCTTCTAAGTTTATTTCGCGAGGCAGTAATTTTGGAAGAATTACTGTTTTGCAAAATGGACCATAAATGATTTAAATGCCGCCTGAGAAAACTGACTCGTGACAGATTGGGTTTACAGGTCTCACCTTCCCTTGTACGTAAGTGTTTTAATTAGCTGTGGTCTGTACTTCTTCACTACCAAGCAACAAGGCGGTGTTTTCCTTTCCTCAGCTTCAAATGATTAAGTAAGAGCCAATTAATAACTCCATCTCAATAAACATGCAACAAGAGGTTTGGGCTAACAGGTTCATTTAATCAAAATCGACAACTGTGTAGTACCGTATTGCGTGACGCCGAAGCAAATCTCCCTTTCGTAAACGGTCGTTGTCATTTGAAACGGTCGATGCCATTTCTCAGAACAGTCGTTGCCATTTGAAACGGTCGATGCCATTTCTAAAACTAGCCGAGCAGACGACAGCCCTCGTGAATAGCTCGTACGCTGTTGGCACGCTCGGACGTCACTTCCGGGCAGTGTTGTTTATAAGATGGCGGAGCAATCCACGTGCGCGAGAGTTGAGCCCAGCTGAAACAGAACGAACCCATTCTTCTTGTGCAGGAACAAAACAAAAATCAATTAAGAAGCCAACGGGGTGGAACTCCTTTATGCAGTCAGTTGCGGTGAGTTTGTTTTGTATTTCCCGAAATATTCAATCATTTTCAGCCTGGATAAAGTGCTTGTTCAAATAGTCTAAAACATGTTGTTTCCCTTACATCCTTTACATCCGATTACAAGTGATTAAGATTAAGTGATCAGAAATATCAGTGAAAAATATACCGCATCTAAAATTTTCGTTTATGTCATTAACAAATATCTTATCTGTAAGTGTTGCACTTGTATTCGTTATTCTTGTAGGCCTTGAAATTACATTCGATATAAGCTGATATCGTTTCCTCGTACTTTGTATCATTCCACAGCCAGATGTCAAGGAACAACTTGGAAAGGGGGCAGGAATCGGGCAGGTTTCCAAAGTGGTTGGCAATATGTGGAAGAAATTGCCGACAGACAGACGAAAGGTTAGTTATAAACTTCTAACATTGCGAATGTTTGTGTATTAACCCTGCCCCATTTCAGTGGACTGCTATGTGGTTTACGTGGCTAACTTTGTAAGGACCGAGAGTGAAAATATTCTCGTCAAACTTTCCAATTAAAAGTATTTTAGGTTATGAATGTTGATCTTGAATCAAGCTGGGACCTCAAGCTGAATGTCAATTTTGTAATATAATGTTCAGACTTGTTATTTTTCCAGACAGAACTCTTAAATATACCTAGGGGATAGCAAGGCCCATTATAATGTACCAATTAATTTAACCTAAATTTTAATTAGAAATAACCTACATGTGGCGGATCCAGGTTTTGAGGAAAGGGGGGGGGGGAGGCAAGGGGGTATTATCCTCAAAAAATTATGATAGAGGGTGAAAAAAAAACTGTCTTTGCAATCTAGTTTATAAAAAAAATAGGGGGGATCAAAAATACACGATTGTTCCCTAATATATTTCCCCCCTTTAAAATTTCATGCTATGATCTTCATAGGACTGGAAAGATAAAGCACAGAGCTTGAGGGAAGACCTTGATATAGGAATAGCAGAGATAAAAAAATGTCCAACCTGCAGCACCCAGTTCACAAGGGAGAAGTGTTAGAATACATGCCCGGATATTCCGAGCACCCACACTTAAGTTACTTAACACTTGATTTCCTTTGTGGTGAATGCCTGAAATGATTATCGTTCCGTTCTAATTACGCCTATCTGAAAACCTGTATATGATATGACTCACTATGAGAAATAAATCAGTTATTACTCCTAGCATTGGTTGATGTGCCATTTTGTGTAACTACTATGGCGACATCGAACTCTTGGAACCTAACAAGAAGGACTTCAAATACCACCAGAAAGGTTGTCATGAGTGCATTTGCGAGGAATGCAATGAATCGTTTGACCATGAGCAAAAGCTAAAGAGGCATAAAGACAAGAAACATAAAGACAGCAACAAGTGTGATCATTGTCAAAAGACTTTTGCAGAGAAACGAAATCTTATAAGACACCAAAAGTCACATGTTTAATTAACCTATCCTGCATTTAGTGATTTTAACTGGAGTGATTTGAAAGGACTATTGGATCAATCTATAATACATAATTGTTTTTGTTTTTAAATTATTATTATCGATTTTTGAAATTAATAATATTGTGGTCATTGCAGCACCTGTACATCATGTTACTGTTCAAACCAAATTTTAAATCATTACAATGTTGTGTTAGACTTTAACAGGAAAGAATGAATTAAAACTTATTTACAATTTCAAACCTTCAATCTTTTCAAAGTTTTACGTTTGTACAGCTTAATCTTCAGAAGATAGACCACCCCCCCCCCCCCCCCACTTTTTGGGTGAAATAACTGGAGGCCAAGGCCTTAATTTACCTGAGTATTAGTTAGCGCCCCATGTGAATCAATGGCTGAACTTTGCTTATAATTTTCCTCAATCAGGATATCAGCAAACAAACCTTCATACCCACAAGGTTTCACTTGAACAAAAATATAATCAAATTATAAGTGTTTGAAATTGGCTAGAGTACTATACGGTTGTATGGCATCGTACCAATTATCTGAACCCATGGAAGAATCCTTAAGTTCTGGCACATGTACATCATGTTACTGTTCAAACCAAATTTTAAATCATTACAAATGTTGTGTTAGACTTTAACAGGAAAGAATGAATTAAAACTTATTTACAATGTCAAAACCTCAATCTCTTTAATAAACTTGTTGTTCAGGGGCAGATCCAAGGAGAGAGGTTTTTAATCTAGGCAATTTGCCTTAAGTGAATTTCCCTCTATGTTAAACATTATGCGAACATTCCATTGTTTATTCACTAAGATTTCTCTGTTTTCCTATTGTTTCCTTTGCATGTGCTTTGTCTTGGATTTCATAGTATGGGAGCCAGACTTCTTACTACTTTTAGTGTTTGTTTGTACTGCTTTAGCCAAGTCATGGGTGCGCTTCCTCTTGGAGGTTGGTTCTTGTAGTTGTACTGGTTGCCCTTTTGATACAACCTGACGGCTTCCACTACCACACTTTTGTTTTCTGTTGGGCTGGACTCGGATCTTTTTCCATTTCCGGTTTTTTTCATCTCACTGGACCCAAAAGAAAAAAGAGCGCTTGCCAAATTAGAATGCATAGATCTAGCAGTGGTTTAGGATGTTACCCTTTTTGCGAACCTGATTACACCTTTAGCCAAATTAAGGTCTCTTGAGCTTTGGAGCTTTTGAATTATTTGTTCACAAGAGTTTCTCAACAATTGTTCAGCATTTGCAATGGAATCATCCTCATCATCATCATTGCTCTGTATTGGTTCAGTGGAATGTTCATCCTCATCATCATTGCTCTGTATTAGTTCAGCAGTTGAGCAGTTTGGCCCTTGTTGTGCTGTTTCCATACTAGTGGATGCCTCTGTTACAAAACCATTAGAACCATCAGTTTGTGATGTTTGTCCAGCGTCACTAGAGCGTAATGGCTTATAACAAGCAACAGGAAGTGTCTTTCCTATTGCTAGCCAGGCCAATTTCTGCCTCTCATGTGGATTACTGACTAGAATGAAGTTTATGCAGTCTGCTAGATTTGCCACCCACAGGACATACTGGTGTTTGCATGGGCTCCCGTTTTTACCAACCGTGCAGGTACATATCCCAAGAGTCATGTCCACTGTATAACTGACAAAGAACCAATGAGACAATTCATAAATATCTCAATACAACTGGAATTTTTGTTTTTTCAATCTGTAATAGATACATTCTAGACCTTCAACTGGTTGATCCACTAAGATATTAATGGAAATATTCCTAACAGCAGAGTAAGGACTTGCTCTTACTCTGCTATAAAAAACTCAATACCCTGCCAAGAAGGGAAATTACTAAAGGTACCCCACCCCCTGGACAATATATTACTCATGTTTTGGTCTTCCTTATGCTAAATCAACATCCTTGGAATGCAGCATATGGATGAACTGCAGGAATTACATGTATCTCATATGTTATGCATGTTATGTCCCCATGTTTTATGTATTTTTGCTCCAAAGGGGAGGAGCCTAGAAACACTGCCCCCTCCCCCCCCCCCCTGCACTGCTTCCCCTATCAAGATAATTTGAATCAGACAATGGGGGAAAGATAGGAAAATAATGCCCACCCACACATGCCCTCTTGTACCATCAAAGCATTATGCTATTGTGACGGCTAAGAAAAAACACTACTGACCTGTGACTGCTATCTGAAGAGCTTCCAACTTTGAATACATTATTGCCAAAGTTCTCTACAGTTGAGAGGTAGGCATCAAGATCTTTTTTATCAGGGACTTTAAACCCTGTGCTTCCGTCTTTTCCTTTGCCAAAGAAGCGATGTCTGTACACGCCATCAAAACTCCCATCAGCAATACTAAGGAGCTTATTCTTGTAGTGATCTTCTAGATCAATAGTCAGCTTGTCTAGAAGCCCAACAACATTGTACTCTTTGGTGCGCTGCAGAATTACATCCTTAAGAACCAAAAACTGAGCCTCTACAAAATTGTTGGTGTGGTTACCTCTAACAGGCAGTTCAGTTCTAAAGCATAGAGCAAAAGATTCTTTGTCAGTGTATAGATTTTGCAAATAGCTGACTAGATTTGGGTATTTCTTGCAACAGCCATCATTCAAAAGTTCACTGAAGCAGTTCTCAAAATCTTTTTTTCTCTGTTTTGTCTTGGCATATAAGGACCTCTTGAAAAGGGTGAGAAAATAGGGTCTATCTGCTTGGCTGATACTGTTCTTGCTCTCGTGAAGCCATCTCCAAAGTTGTTGGAGCATGTGGAAGATGCAAAGAAGTAAAAGAGATGTTGGCCAAACAGACTTCAGAGCATTTCTTTCCTCTTTACAGTTGTCTGTAAGGATGACTTGGGGGCCTTGTTCCCGACCACGATCATTGAATGCATACTCTGGTAAACAGGACCAAAGCATTTCAAAGCCCTGTTTAAGTGTACGCTCCTGCTCATCACTGGTGATCAAGATGCCAAGTGGAAGTGCTCCAGATACATTGTTTGTGCACATTAAAAACACTTTAAGATTGTGCTCTTCTGTATTAGAAGTAGCATCAACAAAAACCATCTCACCAGACTGCTGCACTTCCTTGTGTACACGGTTCATGAGAGGCGTTACAATAGCAATTATAAGAGGCGTATTATCACCTTCATATATCTGGTAACAAGTAGTAGCTTCAGGGTTGTCTTTCTTGTATTGTTCAAGCCTTTCGGCAAGTCTTTCAAACATCATAACGCCCTGTCCACCATACCTATCCTTACCAAATTGTGTGTAGAGGTAACTAAAGTCCCTTTTTCTTGGCATAACTGCCCGATTGGCCTTTTTCCTGTGAAATTCCAATTCATCCTGACATGATTCTTTGAGTTCTTTCAAATACTGTTGCCTTGCGGTTGCTGGTGTATGCTCACTTTCAAACAGCTTCAAAACCCTTTCTGTGCACTCAGGAGAAAGGTCACGGAAATTAGAGGTCTTCAGAGTTTCAAGTGAATGGTTGTGGTCCCACTCTATGTCCAAAGAACAACATCCCTCGCTGTCTATTTTGACTATCATCTGAAAGGGGCAATTGGTGTTCTTTACTCTGGCAGATGGATTCAAGTACAATTTCTGCTGTGGATCTTTACTTGGACTCCAGTTGCGAGTGTTGTGTTGGCATCTATAGTAGTTTTGCAACACATAGCCGCTTGTTGGTGCCTTCTTTGTCTTTAACTTCACTGAGATGCTGTTTCTCACTTCATATTCGGATATCCATTGCTCCAGGTTTTCTTTCGTTATATCTTCGGTCAAAAAGTGCACTTTGAACTTTTCTCCATTTCCTGAAATTGCCTTCAGGTAGTAAAATGAATCACCTGGAAGCGAAGCCAGAAAACTCTCCTTTGTAATTTGGGTCGATTCAAAAGATTTTCTTTTCGATTCGACTTCTTTTATGGCTGAAGATATTAGATCTTTGAGAAAATTGTCGGGTTTGTCCGCCAGTTTGATTTGATAAAAGTCGCGATGGTTTGTGGGAAAGCTAGTCACGCATTGCTCTAATTGTCACGCATGTCGTCGGAGAGAGTCGGAAATATCGGTTCCTTCTTGGCATCGACCTTTACGATGGTATCGACCGTCATGAGAAATGGCATCAACCGTTTTCAATGGCAACGACCGTTCCGAGAAATGGCATCGACCGTTTCAAATGGCAACGACCGTTTACGAAAGGGAAATTTGCGACGCCGAAACCAAGTCAAGAGAACCCTGCTGAAGGCCCAAACCGAGGTTGTGTCCAATTAATGACATGGGAGGGAGCGGAAAGTAAGAGGTAAAAGCTGTTTTTACTAGCGACGGAGCTATTCTAGGGGGAAGTTGGCATGTTCTCCTGAGAGATTTGAAAGACTCGTTTCGTGCGTTTTGAAGGGTGTGCACTGTTTCGGTGCAAAACCAACATGACAGTTTTCCAGTGGCGGCTAAACATGTTTAGACTCTCCGTCTCGTATAGAGAACAGAAGCATACCCATGCCTAAATAGTCGTCCAGCAGTTTTATAATCGCAAGTAATACAGTTACTTTGCTTCAAAATTTTTAATAAAAATAATATACATGGAAAAGTTACGCGCTTCTGATTACACCCCCGTCGCACATGTAACAGCCGTCAATTCGATGTCAATTCCACGTTTTATTCGATCCGATCAACTACGCTCAGCACACCGTTCGAATACAATACTGTACAAGAAATCCTTACAAACAAGCAAGTGTCTCTATCCGTAACCTTGAAAACTGCTGAAATATCCGTAATGCTTCCGTAATGTTCTATTCCTTCGATGTGAGACTAGTTAAACGATCCTTATCCGAGAAATAAAGGCGAAAATAACAAGCGATAAAAGCACATGTATGCCGAGGTTTGACCTAGTGTCGAATGACAACACCTCGGCGCAGACTGGGCCTAGTGCACAGGACACCTAGCATTTACAGCACACCTCTTCCTTACGAGCAAGAGATCGTGTTTCGCATTTGCGCAAGTTCCACGTGCTGCAAGAAGTTCGCTTTGTGCTCGCTTTGTGTGCTGCTAAATCAGGCAAGATTATGGCTTTTAAATTTCCTGTTCTTAAGCCCAAGACCATCGACTGTTCAGGTCTTCCAGTTCATGATTTCAAGTGTTTGACAAGCAAGGAAATCATTGGTAAGGGCGCTTATGGTGCTGTGTTCACTGCTAACTGGCAGACTGTTCCTGATGCGGGTGGGAAATCGGCCGCTGCGGAGAAAGTCGTCGTTAAGAAATTGCTCGGCGAGGACATATTGGATAAGAAAACGTTTGTAAAGGAAGCAAGAATCATTCAAGAGTTGAAACATCCAAACATTGTGAAGTTCAAGGGAATCTGCAACAATCCCTTCGCCCTTATTCTCGAGTTCCCGCCCGCCGAGTGTAAATAATCCATTTCGCAAAATAAACATTTTTCGGAATTACTACATTCAATTAGTTTAGAAATTACTACATTAAAGAGGAGGTGACCAAGATCTTTGAGAGTATACTATAATGTAATGTTTAAATGTATTTTCGTGACATGAAAGAGGTCAAGCAAAATAGCAACTCTCCTAAAATTACTATTTTGCGAAATATATTTTAATACGGTTTAAGAAATGAGAGGAGGCCAAAATGTTCGGTGATATACTAATTTGTAATGTTTAAATGTATTTTCGTGACGTGAAAGAGGTCACGTTGTCACCGCAGGGTGAAAATAGTCCATTTCGCAAAATAGTAACGCTCCTAAAATTACTATTTTGCGAAATACATTTTAATACGGTTTAAGAAATAAGAAGAGGCCAAAATCTTCGTTGATATACTAATTTTTAATGTGTAAATGTATTTTTATGACATAAAAGAGATTACGTTAGTCACCGCTGAGTAAAAATTGTCCATTTCGCAAAATAGTAACTCTCCTAAAATTACTATTTTGCGAAATACATTTTAATACGGTTTAAGAAATAAGAGGAGGCCAAAATGTTCGGTGATATACTAATTTGTAATGTTTAAATGTATTTTTGTGACATGGAAGAGGTCACGTTGTCACCGCAGGGTGAAAAATTCCATTTCACAAAATAGTAACGCTCCTAAAATTACTATTTTGCGAAATGAATAAAAATCCTTCTTGTTAATGAACGATTACTCCAAATTCCTTGTGAAAGTTTTCTTTACCTTGTTAGAAAATATATCTGCATTATTCCTTTAGTTTTGTTCTATCTCACCTGATTTCGTTTCGTTTCGTTTCGTTTCGTTTCGCAAAATAGTATAAGCCGGAGCTTTGGCCCCATAAAAAAATTCGCATCATGCATTCTACGGAGGCGGTCTATTTCTGTCATCAGTGTAGAGAATAACTTTAACGCTTGCGGTCGGTAAAATTCAACTAATAAGTAATACTTCATCTCTACTCGAATTTCAATTACGAAAACACGACCAATCTTGTATTGGAATCTCTTGGCGCGATCTCATCATGGAGACCGAAGTCTTCGATCGATCGGCTGAGCTTTCTAGAGTTACGGGATCCCATCTCGACCCCAAAAGGTACTGGTATGTCCTAACGAAAAGTTAGGCTGAATCAGGCTGAATGCTTGGTAAAATTTCCGCACAGCCCCATACTATTGTAAAACAATATATTGTTTTTGTCATTGTTTTCTCTATCCAAGAATTGAATGCATAATGTAGTATGGGGCTGTGCGGAAATTTTACCGAATGCTTTTGCAAAGAACGAATTGTTTCGTCGATTGCGATGACTACAATACGTTCTGTCCCGCCAGCAGGTCGCAAGCGCGCCAACAAAGGCTGTTCGTTCAACGCCATGTAACTAAACAACACGTATGTTGTACCTTCAATTGGTCTCTGTGCCGGACTAATTAGACAAGGAGAATTCCAGCAGATGGATTTGCGAGGTCTCAAAATATAATCCTGTTGTTGATGCGGTAAATCAAATCGCTTTCGATCATACACTGAAAATGCCTCTCGCCGAATTATCATTGGATATTGCAAAGATGTCAGTCAGGAATAGCCAAGCTTGACAATGACATTCGGGAACTAGTAAAGGATAATAATTACATAAGTTAACGGCGGATGCCTCAACTTTCAGTCATAAGAAAGAGACCAGACAAAGAGAGGTCTCCTGAGATAAACTAGCGTGAATTCAATTTTTCGTGCCCTCTTGGATAATGTACCCCTGAGGGTTAATTTTAATCTCTTCTATACCCTCTTGGGTAATGTATACCTGAGAGTTATTTTTAATCTCTTCTATACCCTCCCGGGTAGTGTATACCTGAGGATTATTTTTAATCTCTCCTATACCCCCTTGGGTAGTGTATACCTGAGGGTTATTTTTAATCTCTTCTTTAGACTCTTGGGTAGTGTATAACTGAGGGTTATTTTTAATCTCTCCTATACCCTCTTGGGTAGTGTATACCTGAGGGTTATTTTTAATCTCTTCTCTACCCTCTTGGGTAGTGTATATCTGAGGGTTATTTTTAATCTCTCCTATACCCTCTTGGGTAGTGTATACCTCAGGGTTATTTTCAACCTCTTCTTTACTCTCCTTACACGGCGGTCGCGTTCGACGATATTCATTCGTGTGAATTTGTTCACAATGACCTAAAATGCAATAACGGTGTTTTAGATCAGCTTCTCCCCTGTTATAGTCAATTTTGGTAAGAGTGATGTCTTCGGAAAAGCTCAAAATGCCGTTCCAAAACCTTCGCACATAAAAGGCCTTTATAAGAATAGTTGCATTGCGCCGAAGCTTGTAGACCGAACGGGGAGACCATTAATTGAAAGTGATGTGTATTCTCTGGATTATCTCATCAACACAGTTTCTGGACTCTAAAAGTTCAAAACCATGACCTGTATAAAGAGGGGTTTGTCGGAGTTAGCCTTATGTAGGCCTAGGTCTTCTATCATGGAGGTGAAATCAGCTTTGCCGGTGCCGTTTTTTTAGGCTATTTTTGGGTTTCTCCTTTTTGCATGTTCTAAATTGTTCCTGTTACATGTTTCTGTAACATTTGGTCAGGAATATTTGTGGACCTTGTGTTAACGATTTACTGTTGTCTTCTTTAAGACATGTATTGTTTCTATAGAGAAAATGGGGGTGGGGTCCAAATCCGCTGTGACACTGGCCTCCCGGTTTACCAAAGTTTGCACGCGTTGGTGGGCCTGAATATGTTTATAGTATTAAGTAGTGTTATGACGTGCATTAAATGTCGATTGTCGAGCTCTCTTTTCTTTCTCTGACTCACGCTTACTTTTCAATGAGAGTTCAACTTCAACGGCTCTTTGAACATTGCAGGAGTACGAATTTTGTGTGTGCCCTGGACGCCATGGTTAGAAAACTGATATCCTTGATCTGTTTTGACATTTTTCAATCAAAGCGATATCGGAATGCTTTAATTGGTGTGCCGGACGATAAAACCAACTCGGAAAAAAGGTTGCTTTGGCAAACTACATGTTTGATTGAAAAATGTGGTAGGATCCAGTCTCGTGGCTATTTTAATTAACGCTTCCATGAACGACAGCGAATAAATGCAATATCGGCGGGGAAAAAAAAGGAGAAACTCACTGAATTGGCTCTGCTTTACGGCAAGGCGAAGTGAAGTCTCTTCAACAAATCGACTACACCATGTGATAGTTTCGCGGCAGTCTTCACATTCGATGACGTCATACCCTCAGCAGATCGCTGTTCCATTTGCGGTTTGTATTTTTGGTGGTTTCGGCGAGATAGCCTTCATGTCACGCCACAAGCAAGCTCAACGATTCGCCCAAACATCGAAATATTTCGTGTAATGCTAAGCAATTTAATGTTCAGATATAGCGTCTGATGTTCTGCAAAGTTATTCGACATAACGCTAAGCCATTTCACGCAACTCTACACCATTTGTGTGTACGCTGTACCATTCGACATTACGCTGAGCCATTTCACGCAGCGCTACACCATTTGTGTGTAGCTATACCATTCGACATCACACTGAGCCATTTCACGCAACGCTACACTGTTTGTATGTACGCTGTACCATTCTACATTACGCTGAGCTATTTCACGCAACGCTACACCATTTGTGCGTACGCTGTGCTACTCGACATTACACTGTGCCATTTGACGCAACGCTAAACCGTTTGTGTACTGTATTGCAAATGAGTGCTAAGCTATTCGTAATTGAGCAAGTCCATTTCACAATTTCATGTTCCAACTCGACATGGGCAACTAGACCGTTTATCATTTGGCTAAACTATTCATGTTTAGGGTGTTCTGTTTCACGAAGGAAAACTAAACCGTCTAGAATTTGGCCATGCCATTCCTTTATTAGCTATTCTATCCTGCAGCTAATCCTTAAACCAGCTTTGTATATGCTGATCTATTTGAGATCCTTGTAATTTTGGTGGTGACGGCCGCCCATAGGAAAATGATTAGAGATAAAATCATCGGAAGTTGCGGTTTTTTCTATTTCATTCGAGGGGAGCTTTCTTAACTTCTTTGTAGCGATTATCGGATGTCCTGGAATGTTTAGCGAACACCTCATGCAACCAAGAGACGTCAAACCTTGGCTTGAGTTACTTACGCAAATTTGCTGTCGGCACATTGAATATGCAGCCAGCTCATTTGCATAAAAGTTTTTTCCGACGCAAAGCTCGTCACGTAAAAAAGAGAAAAAAAAAAGTTGAGTCTTATTAAATCTTCGATCGTACGTCTTGCACTCTCATCCGCACAAAAATTCTGCTAATCTGAGTGAAGCATAAATTTGCAAACACTTACCCTTCAAAATTTATCCTCAAGGCATTGGGAAGTAGAATACGGGCATGATTACAACTGAGGTATGGATGAAAAAGAAGATCTGAAGAAAGTTTAGTTTGATTAGGTTTTGTTTTACTGTGTGGGGATTGTAATCACCTTTAATAAAACGAGCATATCGTTAGGGAGTTGTCCCCGATTTTTTAAAAATTCTTTTTTGATCCCAATTTTTAAAAAATGTTATGGATGATGCCTCTAATGCGTAAAAATTGCAAACAGAATGAAATAAGCACGCTATATGCTACCTTAAAAAATTAAGAATCTCTCAAAATTTTGTATCCGATCTCGAAATATTCGATCGTCACTGTTTTGTGATAAGTATGGAAGTCTCACTGAAACTTGTCAAAAATTCCCCGAGTCTGCGATTTGTTAGGAAGGCCGGGGGTTTGGTGCCATTGTAGCTTAGAGTTATTATTGCACAATTCTCCAAAAAAGATATGAAATGATCGAGAAGATATGTTAAATAACACATGTAAAATACAATGAAAAGGAAATGAAGAGTAGAATTTAGAAAGAGCCTTATAAAAACCTTTATTGCTTTACATCTCAGTACCCAATTCCCTATTTGTAAAACGTCCTAATAACACAACGGTGATACGAGCACTGATCAAATTGAACTGTACACTAAATTTTATTCTATAGGAATTATTCGCTACCTATTCACATTGCAAAATGGATAGATAAATAGTCACGCACGCTCGTTCGTTTAAATTAGCTGATGTTTGTGTTTATGAAAAAGCTCAAGTTTCATATTCCCAAAGTTTTTGCTAGGAAAGGGAAGGCAAGGTTTTTACTCTATCCTTCCTGTCAAGTTCAAACGATATTCATCTCTGCAGTATATGAATTAGAACGAAGTTTGTCTCTGCAGTATATGAATTAGAACGAAGTTTGTCTCTGCAGTGTGGCTGTTCTATCTTTCCAGCTCTTAGGGCCAGCTTGAAAACAAAAACTGGATGTACTGAAGATGTCTGACTAGCCTGCCAGTCAGCAGGCTAATTTCAAATCGCGCTCGGCCGATTTGAAATTATTCGCCTAAATACTCCCTGGTTTGTACTCAACTCAATCTTGTTACCATCAATTTTAGCCGTTAATTGTTATTCTATCTCTTGTTCAATACATTTTTCTAATAATGGATAAAAAACTTCGAGGAGATTGATGCAAATGCTTTCGGAAGCTGACGTAACCTTAGCAACACTGTTGAAAACTTGATTGATTAATTGAAGTTCACCGAATGGTTAAGATTGAGCTGTATATACAAATCAGTGACGTAAAAAAAAAAAAAAATCATATAAAACTAAGAATGAAAACCCAAGCCCTAGCAGGTATGATTTTATCGGTCAATCTCTGTGGCAACCCACGGACAATGTCAAGATATTTAACCAAATCACGTTAAGCGCACGGGGTTCCTACGATTACCGTCTCAAAACTTGCCAGAACGTCATCGCACGTGTTCTAGAAGTTTAAGAAAAGTACCTTATGCTATTGCAATTGTTAGTATATACTAAAGCAGAGGATAGCGATAAAGGCACGCTCTGATTGGCTACTCAAAATCCAAACATCCCTTCCTCCTCACCTCCGAGCAATAGCGCAGGATTTGCGCCCGAAAATATTGTAATCGTCGCACGAATAAATGAGTTCAAATCTTCTTTTTGTGCCATTTTATCTCACTGTTTTAGTATATTATGTCTGTGGCTTGTGGTGGATTTTAACTTCACCGCTTCGCAACTAAGTAATATCCATTTCGACTTCGGCGAATAGTTGTTAATAATCAAAAGTGTCTGGAATCAAAGTAAAATTGGCAGACTTTTTTTTTTTTTACTCTTGTACAAAATTATCAGAAGTCAGATACTATAAAATATTTACTGCTGTCTACTATTTTGTTTTTTAGTCGTAAAAAAATTACTTCATAGAAAGAAATTAGAGTTAATTGTTCATGTTAAGAGAGAATTGCCATATTTGGGAATACTTGTCGATGTCACAGTTATCTACGGTCACGTGTTGACCACTCTTGACGTCTTTGCTGTCCAGGCACAAGCCAGACTGTCTGTGGCGCAGAGTGCGTTTAGGGGTGTGTTCCCACATCTAATTGACAAAATAATCACGTCATTTTGCAATAAAGTTGATAACTTTTCTTTTGAAGTTCAATGGCGCGAGCATGCCTTTCATTCTCAGTGTGCGCACTGATTGCGAGCGTTTACACATTTAAGTGTAGCAGATGGAATTCTCTTTGAACAACATTTAAACTAACACGTCAACGACGTCATAAACCAGTGGTTCCAAGAAGCGATAGCTGCTCTCTACGCACCGAGAAACTCCTAGTTAAGCATCTTCAGCGATCTTCAATCTTTCCGCGTGGTGTATATCTTGATGAACGCGCGCTGACGAATGCATCAATAGTTCATTTTAGGTCTCGTGTAGTTCACAGCGCATCCTAGCGGCACATAATTATACGCGTACCTAGCATAAGAATATCAACAAATTGACGGTGTTTCTTTGGGGCTGAGGCTCGCCAGTGAAATAATTCCTTTTTATCTTGTGAAGAAAACACTGTGCCGACGGTTATTACCCTTATCCAACTTGAGTAGAACGCGTAACTATATGCAGGTGGCAAATACAGCGGAAACTTTGGCTCAGTTATTTCAATTCCCAGAGCTTATGTGGTCTGGGACTCGCATTCTTCACCTCCAACTCAGTGGTTGGGCTGACTGTTCTCAGTTTGTCTTCACGGGAAGATCTACATGAAATCATTGTGGGGATTACTAACCTGTTCGTTGTCAGTATCTCGACAGCCTTCTATTACAACTGGCCTTCCAGGCGAAGAGTCTTTGAGCGTCAAACACATGTCGTGGTGACGTACTAAACTTGTTTTTGTGAGAGCCCACTCCTAGAGCACGAAAAAAAAAAACAACAACAACAAAAAACAAAAAATAAATAAATAAAAGAATCGAATGGACAAGAAGCTCTTGGCTATTTCATTATCCTCGAGTGAATCGTTGCAGGCAAGCGACGTTCCGCATCATTTTATCAAATGTGTTTGTGTTCGTCCTGCCATTTAATAACGCAATACCTGATTTCCTGCCTGTCCGTGACAATCGAATAGGCCGATAGAGCCGCCAGCCTGGCTACCAAGTGTATCCAGACATTTCTTGCCTTGCTTCAACTCCCCGAAGGAAACATCCTTTGAATCAGGGACTCTACGATCAAGAACAGAAATGGAGAGTTTGATAGTTGAGAGTCGAAATTTATTCGGGATTTATTAGTGGTGCTCTGGCTTAGAGAACTCTCCGAAAAGTGGATGTAGATGACGTCGCCCCTTTGCACGGTCGCACCAAGTTCCGTGGCTCCCAAGTAAAGTTCCGTTAGCCTGAGGTATGGTTGCGTCACTCCCAACTAAAAGCTGCGTCGCCCTCAACTTTTAAAACTTCATTACATGACTGTAAAAGACTTTGGGAAATTTCTGAGCCACGATTTTCTATTTTCAAGGTGCCTTTTTTCGCTAGATGTTTTTGCTTACATAAGTTGTATTATGCAGGGTATCCTAAATAGTGGGTGTTTAATAGTGTCATGGAAACTATAGTCAGTTAGCTATTGCACAAAGGCGTGAGCATTGTTAATTCGTAATCACATAATCAGAGACACCAAAAAGCTAGCAAGGTTGTTAGTAAAGAAAGCGAACGTACTGAAGATCTGGATAAACAGTCTCCAAATACCACTTAAATGGCTTGCATTTTAGACGTTCCCGCAGCTCTTTTCTTGATTTCACACTACAACCAAAGAAAAGAATCAATCATACCAAAACATCACACCAAGCAATAAAAAAAAGTAAAACAGAAAACAAACAAACAAAACAAAAGAAAACAAACATACAAAAAAATAAATAAATACAAATTCGACTTTGGGGATGACTTACGCTCAGGTATTTGAAATGTCAGTCACCACTACCGACAGCATTATTTTCAGGACTACCCTCATCCGGACGATCAGACCACACGATCATTTACGGTAACACATAAACCAATAAAAATAGCTTCTACATGGAAAATATAGGCTTTCCTCTTTTAAATCAAGGATAATATTTTTCTCTAACTGCCACGTGGAGCACCTTCACCGGTTTGTTCGTTTCAGTCTCTCGTCCCAATACGCACGTTTTTTCTATCTCCTCCATTCAGAGACGAGCATTTAATTTCTATAAAATAACTGAGACACTACGAGGATCCTGATTGGTCAAAAACCTCTCGTTTATCGTACCAGTAAAACCCTTCGTTGCTTTACAAAGCAATAGACCGCGCTCGAAAAGTTTGTTAATCACTCGTGATTTACAAACATTTCTCGTGTTCTTCCATCAACCCGCGTGGGTTGTTACACCTCTGAACTGATCAACTGATGTCCTGCTCTTCTGTTCAAAATTTCATTACCTTCCATAATTGGCACTCCGCGCCATGGGACGTGCAGCATAATAGAATCTCTTGTACTCGTCCATCCAAACCTCAGCCGTTCGGCGGGTATTCCTACATAGACATGAATAGCCTACGTGAAAAACTTTCACTGAAAGATCCCGATTGTCAATGAAATTCTCCTTGTCAATACCATAGCAAATGTAAAGAGGAAAGTGTGGAGAATATGAATATTAATCTTAGGGGGAAAAGGGTTAAAAATCCCTTTTGGATTACACAGAAACTTTCAAGATAGAAACTTTAAAAGGCAAGAGTGTGACGTATCGTGCCACCATAACCTACTTCATGTAAGTGTTGGCATTTCCATCAGGAAATGAATAGGGATGTCTTTTTCTAAACACGTGACCAACTCTTGAACAAGGAATGATTTCCATGCTTCCTCCACATTGCCATGTCCTGAAGGAGATTTCTGTCAGAAACGAAAAAAAAAATGATCTCATTATTGCTATCACAGACCTGAAAGATTCTAAAGCCGATGGACAGGAAAATACATTTACTTTTATTTTCCCCACTTTTCCCCTTTTATTTAAAATACATCTACACTTTTAGTTAACAGTTGACCCACTTACCAAAGTTTTCTCCGCCCCAGATGTCCATCATGACGTCATACTGCCCTAATTTCTCGAACCAGGCTTTCTCCACCACAAATAAGCCACCAGCTATCATCGGTGTTCTGAAGACAACACAATAATTAACAATCATCCACCGAAGTGGAGGTGAATAGGGGTAGATATCTGCCGACACTGAGGTGAATAATTGTTTCAGTATACACCGCGGAGAGACAAAAAGAAAAGAAAAAAAATAGTTTACTTATTTAACTAAACCGAAAAATAGTCGGAAATTTTGGTCGTGATTTTGTCTCATCGGTTACTACTTCCGAACCAGCCAATCAGCGCGCACGAAAAGCACTATTCATCTGTGTGGAATATACTAATTAACAAAAATATAATTGATACCGGCGAAATGTCACGCTAGCTAGCATCCCATCCAGGGGGAGTAAAAATAATCCATATCATTTGATGTCACAGAAAACAAGGTAACTGTGGCAGTTACACAAGAAAGTTTTATATGAAGTCTCCAGAAGAGAAGGCCTTTAAAATGTCACGCACCACTACTCCGCTCTCTCTGCTTATTTCGAAGTGAGCGTTACGTGACGCTCTGTAAAGGAAAGTGTCTTATATGCAGATACGTTTATCATCACATGTAACGCAACAAAATTGCACAACCAAAGGTCACGCAGACTGCATACAGCAAACAAACGCCATGTACATTATGGCCTGGATTACATGTGCTGTTATGTACCTAATTGGTGCCACTGGATTTTTTTTTCTCGCTTGTTTCTCTTTCGTTGTTAAGCTGTCCCACTTAAAATGTAGACTCCAATCAAATCCTGAAAAAAAAAGTCATAAATGAACTACTGAGTTAATAAATTTAGAAGGAATGGCACCAAATTGTAAGTATACGACAAGTATGTAAAATGCATCAATTGTTTCAAAAATCAGATTGAATACACACTCTAAACAACTTGCGATCGATCGCTGTCACGTAATGACATACTACACCATTTATCTTCATGTTATGTCAAATCTCGTTTCTCAGTTCACGTTATATCACCTCTAATCCCTTTCCATCCAACCATAACACCTCACATCGCACCAAAAATACGTCACGTCACGTAACGTCCAGTTAATTCACGTCACGTCACATCACACACTCTATATCTGAAGTCACATCACGTTATAGTATATAATTATATGTATTTTAAGCCGATGAAACCTCACCTCCCTTAATGTCTGCTGAAGCTCCAAGGTAATTAAAATCATCCATGTTGATTACGTCAATAATTGGACTAACTACAACTGTTCTATCCTGAAAAAGGGAAAGGATAGAAAAAAAAAGTGAAGCTAACGAGTAGTGATAAAGACACTCACACCAAATCCGCGTGACTGAAAAAAAAGTAATCAATATTGCAATAATATAATAATAATAATAATAATCACAAACACTCTTTAATGATTTATACTGTATCATTATTCTACCCCAAGCTCAAGCCAGTGAAAAAAAGAGAAAAAAACGCGCCCAAAAAAATTGGCGGTAGCCGTTTCCGTTAAAACCAGCATTTTATTTCACACTTCTTTTTCCTTTTCATCGCTGACTGAGTGTTTAGCCGACGCTATAAATAAAAGAGGCTTACATATCAAAGGAGTGAAAATGTCTTTCAGCTTTGACCAAGATTATAGCAGCAACACTAATTATCCTTTTTGTCTTCCCAGCGTTTCCTGACTGCTCATTCAGGTTGTATTAGAGTCAAGAGGATTTAACCCTTCACTGAGAATTTCACCCAAGGCGTACGTGGAAGAGCATCTCCAAAGCCAGTGGAACGTATCAAGTATAAGGGTCAAGGAGCAGGGCGGGGTCAGGAGGCACCGATATATTCTCAGCAAAAGATATATTCTTACCTCTACAATTCTCTGTAATAGAGGCTCTAACCAGCCAACATTACACTCACAGTGGCTGTCAAGAAATGTTAATATAGTGCTGGTGGCAGCATTTGCTCCTTTAACACGAGATCGTATTAACCCTGGAAAAAAATGTCAGAGCCTCATTAAAGTAAGTTAACAAAGACGCCCTGGGGTTTTCTTTTAGTGAATAAAGAAACAGCATTTTATAATCCCTGAAGAGAATTGACCACAACACTCAAGTTGACTTGCTCTTTATTGTGATCCGCATGTTAAGTTAAATACTCCCCACTTTCCAAATCACCCATCTTTTATAACAAGGAATGGCTAATTTAGTTTCAAATTCACAACTTTTAGAGTAAGATTTAATTGAGTTGAATTTTTGATTTTATACTTTTTCTTTTTTGTGTGAAACATCAAATCCAATTGATCAAACATGACTTGGCCTTGCCAATTTTCTCTCTGAAAACAGTAGACTTGACTCAGTCCAAAAGGTGTACATGTGTTAAATAGAACTGGATGGGCTTTGCACTTTATGTATAGGTTAAAATCTAAAATTCAGTGTACCTTCTCTTTTGTCATTTCTAAGAACTTTGACCTTTGGAAGCCCTAACAAGAGCTGACCATCATCAACTGTAAGCCAAAAAAGCAAATAAAATTTATTAGTGATGAAAATAGACAGCCAATTTAGTGTAATACTACTGGCATATGATCATGCATGATAACAATTTTAGACACTATTTAAAGTTCTAACCAAAACAAATTTATTTACATTGCTTCTACAGTGCATGTCAGCTTTTGTAGTCAGGGAACTTTTACAATAATTATAGTCCACTTACCATTGTCACTGAAGTCATCAACTAATATTATTTCTGCGATGAGGCTTGGTGGACTCTTATTTAATATACTGAAACAAAATGGAAAAATAAATAAAATAACTAAATTCTAATAAATCCTATCAAGTAATTCCCCCATATTCTTGATCTATGTTTAGCTCAGTTAAGACCTCAATGCTAAATGGACTGTCTGCTCATTCTGGTTTCCAGTCCTGCTTTCCAAACATTGGCTATTTTTTTTCCAGCTGGACTGCCAGTTTCAGCTCCTCATCCACCCTTGTAAACAGCCAACTGGTTTACCTCTACCAGTTGGGGTTTGTTATTACTTTTTATTATTAATCTAAATTGTGCTTTTTACAAGGATTTCCAGCCCTGAGAATAGCCATAATTGCACAGGTGTAAAATTAAGGTATTTTTTTTTAAGTGTGTTTGATATCGCCTATAAGCTGCTGCCTTTTGCGCCACTCAGTCAGGTTGACAAATGAATGACAAAGCATTAATAATTCTCAGTCTAAGGTAGATCGTTGAATATTTTAAGTCAGTTAAGGCTAATGGTGTTTATATGATAAACAAAATAATAGTTGCTTGTACAGTATAGATATAGAATTTCTTTTTGTGAGTTCCACTCGTGACACCGATGTATCTCACTTGTTTGCTATGCTGACACTCATGCAATATCTACTCAAACACTCAAGGAGAAATTCCATATCTCTGTGTGGCCATGCAACTATTTTTTTCTCTATTTTTTGTATGAAGCAGCATCATTTGTGCTTTATCAGAAACCCTGTTAGGGTTCTACACTGAAAATGGGGCAAGTATGTGTAGGGTGGCAAAAAACTGAGGGGTCATACAAGACAGGAAAGAGAAAGATTGGTCGTCATTCCTTAAATGCTCATTGACTGAGTTAGGTCAGGGCCGAAAGAAAAATACTTGGCTTGCCGTTGTGATCTATATGTACAAACTTCACTGCACTTGGTCTGCACATGACCTCAAGCCAAATAATTTCCCATGAGACACACTCACCCAGTCATAATACAAAACATGTGTTGTGTTTTTACATGTGCACTGTAGTTCTCTTGGTGTTGTTCTCAGCTGGAATAGCTTGGTGTACCTCCCTTATAGACACACCTTGTAATACACTAATGTATGTGTTACTGTAATTTGTTTTATTTATGATTAAAAAACCTCACCTTTTAACAGTTCTAAGAAGGGTTGATCTTCCCTCATTGTGAAATGTTATTATAACAGTTGTTGCAGGTAGTTCTTTAGAATATTCTTTATATCTACATCTGAAATGAAAACAAAATTAAAAGCAAATTAGAAATGAATTGTACATGTAATTTATAGTATGGAATAGTGATAATTAGTAAAAATGATTTGGCTCCACTACTTTCAACACCATATACACAGAGTCAAAAATGTCAGTAGCTTTCACATTTTATACAGTCATGTACAGTGTATGTACATTGTACCTGTAATTCACTGCTTTAACCATTTAACTCCCAGATCAAATTCGTATTTCTCCTTTCTGTCAACCATACAATTCTCATCATGTTATTTTAGAGAATTTAAGTATTGAATCAACTAATTATCCCAAAATTAAAATTTGTCTCAATTCTCATCATTTATCTGTTTGATATTGTATTGATATTGTAAGGAGAAATTCTGTCTTCATCACTCATGGGAGTTCAAGGGACAATGATCAGATAAGAAAATTTTGGTGAGTGGAAAAGAACTGTATAGAGAAAATCAACCCACTGACTAGCACGACCAAGAACTACAAATCATAATAAACTGTATATACATGTTTGTGCAGTCGCTTCCACTGCTTAGTGTAAACTTAAGGTCTAAATAAATTAAGCCTCAAATGATTCACTAATCATTATTCATATGGTTCAATCACATTAAGTCTCACTGCCAAGTTTGTATGTATTGAGTAAAAATATCAGTTATATTACAAAGTTAGATATAATGCTGAAAATCCAAAACTAATGAAATGAGAAGGGAAGTTGCCAGCCTGATTCTCAAAATTATACCGGAGATCGAGTCTATTTTTAACAGAGGGATTTGAAACCAAATATATCACTTCCTGCATCATCACAAATTCAACCAAAATAACTATGATTACAACATTTACATGTAACCAAGTTTTTGACCAATCAAAATGCTACTTCAGAGTGGAATAGGAAGAGTTGTTTCACAAGAGTTTGTGGAATTCTCTAGGATAAATTTCCATGGAAGAGAAAATCACAGTTTTGTTAAAACCAGGTTCAAAATGTTTCAGCTGAAAGCTGCCAAAATTGAAAAGGACTTGTTCAACCTTTCTGGCTAAATGACATGAAAACTGATTCTGAGAAAAAGATTCTCCTGGTAAAAGGCAATAAGTCCTTACTTAGATCATCAGTTACTTACTGTGAATGTCTAGTATCTGGAACTGTTCTATCTCCCCCAATAGCATCACTTGCAGCTTGATTAAATTGATTCCTATCATATTTATCTTCTCCATCCTTCAGTGCTCCACCTTTAAGATAAGCCTCTTCATCAAAGGCTGGTCTTTCCACTCCTACTTCCTTGTGAATATACTGTGGATTAAATATTTAATATGAAAAGGAAAAAAAAACTTTATTACAGTTGATTTCATAGGAAAAGAGTCAGAAGTCTTAATCAAAAATTAGGAATTTTAAGTTTATCTTTCACCCCATTTACTCCCATAAGTTAACTACAAGTAAGAAAATTTGTGATAGTGACATTGGGATACTAAACTTCTATTGCCCCAGAGGCATTCCTGAAACTGTTACTGACAATGATTATATAATAAATCACTCCTTTTGCTGCAAAAGTTAAATGGTTTGGTTTTACATTGGACAGGTGTTTATATAATAAATACAACATTACATGGTCACTTGGAGATACAAAATTTCTCTTCTAATGTTGAAAAAACACTTCACTCTTTCCCTGCTCTCACTTGTGAAATATTTGTCAGCACTCAAAGAGAAATTTTGTGTCTGCATGGCCATGAAATATCCTCTATTTAATTTTGAGGAAGTCTTGACACCTCCCAGAATATTATTGAACTGATGCATTGAGAGGAAGTTTCTTTAAGTTAAGCCAGGTTAATCCAGAAAAGGTCATCAACATCATATTGACAGATGAAGATAAAGAAAAACAATTATGCATTAAATGGTTTCCTGTTTCATTTGTTTTATAATTCCTAAATTACTGTATGTACATGTATATCATATGCTTTTTAAGTATCAACCTTTGGAAGTCACAAATTGGACACCCTTTGCCATTTCTGGAAATTTTAGAACTTTTGAGAAAATCCAAGTAAAATGAAGTGAAATGAAGTGAAAAAATCTCAATAAATAGCACTGTTCACATATACGGTAAAATATCAGAAAGTATATCATTGTGAATCAGTTAAACTCTGTACATAAGCTGTCTTATACATGCAGGTGCAAAATTACTCTTGAACTACAGTATATCTGACAATTACAAAAAAATTTAATGAGAATCTTGAAAATAGTAACAACAATAATGTTAATGACAAGGATAATAAAACCAATGGTGATGAAGATGACAATAATGATGATTATGTTAGTAATGACCTACCAAGAATCTAGGATGCAATTTTCATTGGAACTGTCATAATAAGCAAATTAGGCCACTTTCTATTGCTCTACTGGCATAATAACCCGTGCAGGATGTTGTGACTCAGAACACAAGAAAAGTTGGTAAATGACAAGATGGAAACAAGTGTTTTAAAAACTTTTCTTGTGTTCTCCTAACATCCTGTATAGGTAATTATGCTGTAAAGCGACAGAGTGTGCAGTCTATCACTTTCATAAAATAACCAGAGGTTTACTGATGCAGTAAATGATAGGTTTTTGATCTATTACAATCTGGATATACATACAGTATTTTCATTGCTTAGGATATGTGTTGTTACAGGGATATTTCTATTTAATTGTGGGTAGATCTGAAACAAAAGTTGCTTTTAGTAGGAAATGAGTGGTAATTTTCTTCTTGGCATTAAATTGAATAGTTAGAATGATTCACCTCAAATTTCATCGGGGATTTCAGTAGCAGTTTTATTCTACAGTCTGAATCTATTACAATAAATTGTTGCATTTTATCTTAATCTTTCCAAATTGGAGTGATATGCAAACATTATTTTATCAGTTGGTGGGAGAGGACTTTGCCTGAAGGCACCAGTCAGAGTTTAATTTAATTTTCACTGTGAGCATCTGATGGTACGAATTCGTTTTGTGAGGTTTCTCAGAAATTTTCCAAAATTTTGTTCGCCATCATTATACTTTGCAAATATAATTTATCCCATTTCAAGTTCAATCGACGATTCGTACAAATAAAATCTGTCTTCAGAAATAGAAAAAAATTGTAGGTTTCTAGAGAGGAATGAAGTATCTTAAATAAAAACAGTCAATAATTTATAGAATCCTAACAGCTTTCCCACTGAGATGGGAAAATGGAAATGATAAAATTCAATGGAAATCTTTGTCATTTAAGAAGATCTCCTCGGTTACTCATTGTTCAATTGATAATGATTCTCATTGGCTAATAATACCTCCAAAGAGAGCTATCACCTCTTCCTGTTATCAAAACCATTTCAAGGGGCAGTGCACTTCCATGAATTGGTTAAAGAACTTTATCTTATAGTAGCACAAACATTTTAAAATACACAACCTCGCACAAACCGAGGAACAATACGAATTCTTACAGTACCTTTGGCGGCTCGCTCCGTAATAACCCCGAATCCGATGTGAAATACAGTATTCCTAAAAGCCATATCACTATCAAAGCAACGGCAAAAACTCTCCTTTTTCTGATAATCATGATAAAATCGGAGCAAAATTGTGTTCTGTATGCTATTTACATTGTATTAAGACATGCATGTTGGCAGAATTAGCTTAGTAACCACGTAGGGCAAAGTCACGCAACTTGAGCGGTTACTTTGACTGCTGTTTGGATAGAGACGGCGCAGAGACTGGATCGCAACGCGTGCAAAGTGCATGGTCTAAACCTTGAGAAAGTCGATTTTTGTGTAAATGCTGTGATTCAGAGTCATTCATTAAGCTTGTAACGTGTAAGAATAAGAGCACAAAAAGCTTACTCGTCTGTTTTTCTCGTTTGGTCTCACCATGGATCAAAATACGAACCATGGCTCGCATGCTGCCGAATCTTTATTTAATTTTGAGGCACTTGATTAGTGCATACTCGTTGAAGGCCCGAAGAAATAAGCGATTCACAGCATTATTGTGCTGAATTTCGAAGGAACATATAAATAAAACGGGGCTCAAAAGTGATCCACGAGAAACTTATCATGATTCAGTATTCTTGTAAATTTAAGTAGTGAAAAGAGTGTTCTTAGAATTTCTACATTGAGTTTGAAACAGTAGAGTTTGTGGTAAACGTAATTTACAACAATTTTTTTGTTTGTTGATAAACAGTCAATGTATAATTAAGTGTTGGGAGCCCAATCATTTTACCACGCTTTGGGATTGGTCCAGAAAACGCACGCTCAGCGCGCTCAGAACTGCCACCCGTGGCTGCTTTGTCGCGCCTCAGATAACTTGTGTGTTATTGATGTGTTCAGAAGTGGCGGTAACACAGGTTATTGAATGAGAACAGCAGCCTGCCTGCTTCCTTTTTGCTTCGGTGTATCTAAGTCTTAAACGTTTGAAAACCTAAAACGTTTAAAAATTCTCCTAGCGCCACTTCTTCTCGTAATCGAAATGAATAGGCAGCTAGATGGTGAGACATTTTTATGTCATAAGGGTCTCCCTATCAGAATTAACAAAGTGAAAACTGTTATCTGCTAAGACCCTACATCTAATGATACAAGTATCTACGAATAACTAAAAAAACATAACACAAAAAGCCACCGGAGAAAAACAGAAAACTTTTGAAATGCTGATGGCGAGAAGACGCACAGTTTTCTTAAGGTGTATGGTTTTCATTTTTGCTTGCTAGTTTTTTTCAGAAAAACGAAGCAGAATTCCCACCATTTTCCCTGAGAAATCAATGACCTCAACTGTTTGCAAAAGTTGCTGGGAACTTCCAACACCTTTAAAAATGATCCTGAAAGAGTAACTGTGACTAGAACATTTTTTAACATTCGGCTTGGTAATAACGATTCATTTCTTACGGTATTGGAAATTTTACTAATCATATTTTCCAAAGAAATAAACGATTCCATTAAGAATTGCACCCTGCTGCAATAAAGCTTTGCCAGAGCTCATACTTCTTAAATATTTCGAAGACTATTAATGTTTATTAACGGTCCTTACTGCTCAATAAGGAGATCAATCTTCATTTCATTTGAGTGCCGGCCTCGGTTTTCTTCTTCTTTTTGTTATAATTGTACGGAATCTATTGAACTAACCTGAACGTATTAAAATTCAACCGGAACTAGTATTTTGTTTTCGAACCTGTTTAGGTTTACTTGCATCTCGTACACCCTTTTAAAAGGCTGCTGTTGCATTAGATAGTTTGGTTTTATCAGCTGAGTTGATAAGGTAATTTACCACCGTAAAGAGTTTCTAAGCTGACGATTCGAGCGTAAGCCCTTCGTCATTCACTCTTACGAATGGTTAACGCTTGAAAAATCAGCTGAGAAATTCTTCACGGTCGGTCAATTGACTTCAAGTCAAATTACTGAAATATGATTAGTGAAATTTCCAAGTCAAAATGTGTTTTTATCAACTGAGTTGATAAAGTTTATCAACTCAGTTGATAAAAACACATTTTCTTCTGATATTCTCCACCGACGCAACACCGCAGTTTCTGTAGGAAGTTACCCCCTTTAGTCAGGTGTTGCATTGGAGGACTGTTGGTCAAACAAATAATTGAATGATGGCTCATGTTTATTTTAGAATCAAAATGTGCAAGCTAAAAATCAGCGTGGATGATTTGGAATCGGGAATCGCTTTAAATTATATACGCGTGAGAGAACTTATTTAATTGCAATCATTTATATATTAGCTTCTGGTATAGTTTTTGTGCGAAAGGAAATGACAAACTTAATGTCTAAACTTTTCCGCACATACTTTAATTGAAAAGCTAGGGAATTAGTTTTCAGTTTTTGGCTCTTCTGATCCAATACTAGTCTTACGCTACCTCTTTCTGGAATTTGTAGAATTACCAGCTGTTTTAATACCATGATCAGGTATCTTTTGCAACTCATACGGAAACCACGACAAGGCAATGGTTTTAAAAAAACGGAGTTACTGTTACCGACGAAATGGGATTAAGGTAAGGGGAAGGGGTGGGGCTTAAACTCTCCGATAGTGAGCCGATCTCGAAGTGAAGGAAAAAAAAGCGTCATTTACAGTATAGCACCTGAATTCGAATTAAGTGAGATACAATTTCAGGACTCCCATGTCTAAAGTTCTCTTGGTCTTAAGGCCTTCTATAGCACTATGGAGCTTTTTCTGGTATGATCTCAGCAATAACATTTTCCCTTTTGTCTGGATCTTCCGTTGATCAGTCAACGTGAATTTCACTTTCTTTTGGAAAGTAAAACTGGTAAGATGGCGTTATTTTTACCCCTTGTTGCAGCAATGTAAATGGATAGGAATTGTTCTTCTCTGCCTTGAGGCCATTAGGATAGAACAGTGTTGTCAGCTTGTAGCCAAAGTTCTCTGTGTAGAATGCAGCATTGTATATTCCTTCGTCCAAACCCTCTATGGCTTCCCTCAAAAGTGAACAAAGGACTGGTAATCGAGAGATTGGCGATAGTGGCAGGCTTACATTAGTTGTCACTCTTTTTGCCGTCTGAGTGTGATGCATTACTTATATTTTTCATCAAGGATCTATTCTCTTTCTCCCATGATCAAACCTCAATATGGAAATGAAAATAAGATACCGCTATGATCGCTTCAGGCAGGTGTTGTTGTTGCGGTTGTTGACTTCGGATCGATGTAATGCGTTCTTAGGGACATGTCATTATTTATCGCCGGCGGGAGGGGGTCAGCGGATATCCAGGGGACCGCATGGTTTTAGGGGGACCGGACGGGGGGTTAGTCGTTGTCATCAGAGTTTAGAGGGGAACTGAATAAAACCAACTGCTAATGCGGGGGAGGTGGGGTGGAGGTGGGAATTACAATACTTCAGAACTGTTACGAGTTCGATGTTTTGGTTATGGCGACTTTACTAAGGACTCTCGGAAAAAAAACAATCTTAATATTAAAATACATCCTGACGTCCAACAACACGAGTCACAATGAACTCAGGGACATAGAAAGTTCAGCATGTTTCAACACGGTCAGACATAGTAAGTAACAAACCTGAAAACTATGCACAAAACAAAAGGGACCTGATCAATAAAATAACCAAACTACAGCTGATGGATTACAAATATTTCGTTGAAAATAACACGAATAATATCTACCTACGCCCAACAAATAAAATTCAAACTAATAACAATGACTGCGAATGTTCCAGAAGTACAAACACAACATAACGCAAATGAGAAGACACGGCACAATTTTATCTTAACAAGAGGTTTATTGAGGGATCAGGAAAATTTTATTGCGAAATAAGCAAAATCCTTCGAAACCCCTATGCGAAAAATAATGACCGGTACCTCCCTCCTTAAACCCTTCACTGCTACAGGGACGTACTGAGTACGTCCTAAAACATTGTGTACTTGTATGAATATTTCCGCACATTGATCAAAACTTGCTAAACTCAAATTTTTCTTTAATTGGTTCAGAAGTTTCTTCTATAAAAACATTTAAGTGGACTTGTTTAGAGTGTAAATATTTACTCTAAACACTTGATTATAATTAATCCATAGCATTTTGAACAAACCCCAAACTCATGAATATTGCTCACAAGAAGAGCCGAGGGAGGTCTGATTCTATCCATTGGAGAATCTTTCACGAGTCCATTAGCAGGCACTACGAATGATATTCTTAGATGAATTCCTGATATAATCATAAGATCTAAAGCGTAGAAAAGGGAAGGGGCGTGGGGTATAGAGGGAGGGGGGTTGGGGACGAGACTACACACTGAAATCATATTGTTATCCCTTAAGCACCCTAACAGTACCAGGTCGCCGACGGCATAAAACTATTCAGTTCATTTGATGGGGTAGAACATTATGAAGGAGGGCCGACTTCCAATTGAAGGAAAAGAGTGTCATCCACAACGTAGCATCTTGTTTCGAGTTTCTCTTGGGACATAAATATAATTCCCCTATATGCAGGCATCCTTTCTTTGCCAGGCCTTACAGAGATATTTAAATCACCGTGTGGAACTAACTCACGGGAATAGTTTTCACGTTCCTTTGGGTTTTCCTGCTGATCAAGAAGTGTCAATTTCGCTTTCCTTCTGAAAGGCCAATGTAATATGGCGTCATATTCACCCTTCACTAAAGAAACAAAAACTGATATGGAATTGCCCTTGCCAAGGCCTAAGCCATTAGGATAGAGTGTTATTACCAGCTTATAGCCACAATGTTCTGTGTAGAACGGAGCACTGGTTTTCCCTTCGTTCACACCGGCCTTGGCCTCTCTCTTGAGTTTACTGAAGTTATCAATCTTCCAAATAAACATCGAAGGATAATCAGGAGATTCACTTTTCACCATCACTGTTTTCTCGTTTACTTCATTCTTTAAACTCTTCATTGTTTCTTCTGTTTCACTTAACTTAACACAAGCCAAATCAAGATGGATTTTTGTAGCAGATTGAAGGTGACTGTCTACTTCCTGACGACAAACCTGGAAGAAAATTTGTTATTGAGAAGTAACAGGCTTAAAGCTTTGTAAAAGTATTTATCGAACGTGAAATACAACACTGTCAAACAAAACAAGGAAAAGAAAGGTAATGGAATTCCAATAAACACTGACTCCTTACCACAACATTCATCACTCAACATAAACATGATATCAAGAGAGAATATTATCCTCTCTTGATAATCCATAATGGAAAATGAATTGATGAAAATGGGAGGGGATGGATTTTAATATTTATTAAGAGGATTTTATCTTGGTAACTATATATTAACATATTTGCTATGGACTTGGTGAAAATCGGCCAATAGATATGAGAAATTAAATGACAAATGAGGTGTGATTTACCAATTGATATGGGCTGCGAGATAATTCAAGCCTATAAGTCGAAAAGAGAAGTATAGTAAACCTATTATCATTTATCATTCTATTTTCTTATTTCTGCTTTCCTGTCAAGTTTCAATTATAGTGGAAACAGTGAATAATCGAAGGAAAGTCCGCTATGTTTGAAGACTGGCCCCCAGCAGCGTCATTTACATATGTGTCGTATAATATTACCGTCATCTTGTAGAAGACATAACAGGTTCCTTTTTTAAACGTAAAAACTTTTCAAAACATCGCAACGTGATGGGGGAGGAAGGATTCCAACCACGCTCCCCTTCCTTCACCACGGGGTACGATTTTGCATGGACGTCCGAGTCATTATTGTTGGAAATTTCAGTCTCAGGGTTTTCGATTGGCAAACAACTAGTGCATTGAAAAATTCAGCTTGTTACACCTTGCAACTTGACATTAACCATGGTAACTTATTAACTCGTCTGGTCGATAGCCCCACTCGGGAAGAGAACATCTTGGAATTTTGTGCATGCGTCTTCTCCAGACACTGTAAACAACCTGATCGTCAGGGAGCCTTTCTCCGACCACAATATTTTAACATTTTCTTTTCAGACCTCCCCTTGTGAATGCCGCAAGTCCAACAAGTTAATTTATCTTAATTTCAAAGCAAACTGTTCTTCTCTACGTGAATTACTGTAGTATGTATCTTTTCACTGCACGTTCTTAGTAGATGATATTTATAGTAACTGGACGGACACACAGGACAAGTCATTACCAACTTACTACTAGTCTTAGAAACAGACACTACTTGCGACCTAGGTGTTGTAATCGCTTCGGACCTGTCAGGGAGCAAAGATGTTTTAACGTGCGGTAGTAAACAGGTGAATTTTGATGTGAACAAACCGCGAAAAATTGGGCATTAAGTCAACCACCCACTGCTCTTGTAGGTAATTGCCCTACGACAAAATACCGAAGCCGAAGTTCGTCCACGGGTGGTGGGTTGTTGACTCAATGTCTTATCTTCTGCGGTTTAGTTACATCAAAAGTCACGTGACACTACACGTAAAATCTAAGACCGAAAAGGTGATTTAATTTAAATAAGTGATCCAGATAAATATGGACGAAAAGACTAATGAACAGGGGAACAAGGCTTGAAATCTTGGTTTTGTTTGAAGTGTTGGGCTGGGGAAAAATACGGTCAGAGAGAAAAATACTGCGATTTAGGAGCAACTGAGAGTTGCCGAGTTTCAATCAGATTGTGAGAATCTCTAGAAATGTCAAATGAAGGTAATAAAATACTCTAATAATTCCTTTTGAAACAAGAACTACAAAGTAGAGATATGGTAATTTATCTTCCTTTCTCATGAACAAACCTTTTCTTTACAGCCAATCTTAACATAAGGACAGCAGATTATGGTCCGTGGACAATCGTTTACGATGTGACTTGCAACCTAAAGGGATAATACCGTTTCAGTACAAACAGTCTTCATGCACAGAATCAGAGCAAAGATGGCTATGCATTTAGGGTTAAATACGTAGCGCTTTAAGGCAACTGAATCGATCACTGAAAGGAACATAATTCCGTTACGTACAATTGTAAGTCAAATTCACAAAAACACCATAGGGGTCCATAGTGAAAACGAATTTAAGACAAATGAAAAAAAAGTTTGCGCGAAACAAATTCCTTTGGCGTGGGTATTTCCTAACAATAATTCAACAAGATGTTAAAAGTGGATGTCTGTCAGCACGGAGCGGCCTATTGTTTCGGAAAGAAGGACTGCTTTTGCTTTAAATCTCAAAAGAAAGAAAAATTATAATAAAAAAAGGAAGGAAAAGTGGACTTCTCACCATTTCCCTGAGAATGGTGTGTCCACAGCTGTTTGGGCAAGTTATAGGCAACTTGCTGCAGCAAGAAATGTGATCCTTGATTAAAGAGATGAGTTAGTTAAGGACAATTTTTTAACACTATTAGCACTGACAAGGAAATGTACCTGATGATTCTGATAAAGCGCTGTACATTAATTAAAATCGGACTGGACTGCATCAAAACCAGGAAAATGCTACAAATCTCGGAAATTCCCAATTATGCAAATAACCCTTGCGAACTGAATTCCCAGTTTTCTGGGAATTCCCAGGAATTCCTAGGAATTCTCAAAAATTCCCAACTTTGCATTTAAGCTCTGATTTGAAAAGCTTAGAATTACTGAGAATTTCTGGGAAAGGAAGACTCCAGTTTTGTGAGGACTTGGAATTCCTAGGAATTCCTAGGAATTCTCAGCTATACAAACTACCCATAATTTAAGAAGGTGGAATTCTTGGAAATTTCTGGGAATTGAATTTGAGGTAATTTAATTTAATAAATATCCTGAGTTCCACGTCAATTCCAAGAAATTCTCAACGCCTTGAATGTGAAGTTTTTAAGAAAAGGAGTAATTTTAGAAGCTTAAAACTTAGGCTCAATAAAAGGTAAGCAATACAAAATTTACCAAGAGATATAATACATGTATATGTTTATAACTTAAAGATTATGAAATTTATTTTTCAAACTAAGTTTTAGTAAATCTCTACATTAATATGGATTTCTCATGAAGCAGCAGTGAATTAAGTTAAATGCTAATTGCCAATTCATCCAATGTACTCATATCACAGAGTTGCTTTCTAACCTCAAAGGACTTTTGGATTCCGTGATCATAAAAGTTTTTTATTGTGATGCAAAATGTCTTATGTTCACAGATGTGCCAAAATCATCAAACATTCATCAGCTGTTCCTTGGTACATAACTTCCACATGTGTAACAATAACTACATTGTTATCTACACTTAAAGAACTTTGTCAGTTATGAAAATAAGTTACTTCCGTAACCTACATTACTGGTTGCCTTTGTTAAAAAATCTTGGAACAGTCAAGCTCAGTTGCCTCAAACACAGTGTCAGAGACTTCTTGTTCACATTATTTTAATAGAAATTTCATGCCTTAGACAAACTAATTCAACACCTACTTAATCTTTCTTTTTTCATGATTTTTGTTGCTGTTTTTTTTAGTTTTTTGCTCTGTTTTCGTGACTGATTGCTGTAATTTGTTTTGCTGTTTTTATCCTTTCAAAACATTTTTGTAAGAGTTCCAATACAAGACAAGACAGAGGTAATCAGTGTTCCCTTTGAGAAAGAACACCTTTTAAATGAATTCTTCAATCTACTTTATTTGAAACTCTGATCTGGAAATATTTTTACAACAAGACTTGTTAGTAGTAAAGAGTTCAAACCGAGTTTCCTCTCAAAACTTAATTCCTTAAATGTCCCAATCACTGGATCTCCCAAAAAAAATTACTTCTTTTTATTTTTGGGGCAAAATACAAGTCCTTCTTTACATACAAATGAAAAGTGGAAGTCACACTTCAATAAGAACAGCTCTAAAGTTTACTTGTTGTTTGTCTCTGTCTGCCAGCTATCAACAAAATTGTTTTATCTTCGGATAGTGTAAAACCATTTGTAGACCAGTGTTCCAACGCACCTCTGTAATCGCATAAAGTTGCTTCTGTCTCTTGTACAAATGTTTCTCCTTTATCAGACGTACTCTACTCTGTTGGTACCACTACTTTAAGTTCAGTGGAAACGACAGACTGAGGAATCGAGATGGGGGTGTTGGACTGTATTGCTGAACGCTTGTTACGGTCAGGCTTTGTTGATTTAGGTACTGGTACACTGGGATCATCTATGTATCTCTTATACTTCCTAATGCGGTACCCTTCTTTTATAAAAATGAGGGTAACAGACGATTTGTAATCGCATTCAAAATTGTGATTGGCTTGTGTTAATTCTCACCTTTGCCATGAACACAACTTAAGTGGGTTTTGAGATTCTGTTTCATCTCCAACTTTCGGCCACAAATCGTGCATTTGTAGTACGACTGATTCTTGTCGATTATTTCTACATAGAGTGAGCTCACATCACTATTTATTTTACTATCAGAACATGGATACAAGATATCCATCGTCCAGAAGCAGAGAACCAGTCGGAGAAGTCATGATAAAGTTGTGCGCTGCTCTTGACACTGCAATCGGGAAAGCCAGTGGATTCACTTTGCTAGCCAATGACAACTCCTAGAAGATACACGTGATCATGCCCGTGATCGCAACCAAAGAGAAGATTTTATTTGGCGCTCATCTTTGAATATATTTTTCATCGGTTGATCGCTCGTGTGTTAAGTTATTTCTTTTCTCAACTGTTTTGCTTAATATAACATTTCTAAAGATAGGTTTTAATGTGGTTCAATGGGAAAACGAGAACAGCGTGAGTGTTGTAAGTGAAAAGAAAGTCGTTGGCGCCGTGGAGTTAAAAGAAGGGACAACAGTTGACATATTGACTGGTACAAACAAGGGACGAGTGGCCATTTATAAAGCTACGATTTTGAAAGTTTGTGGTGAGTAAAAATTGCGATATTCGTTACGTGATCAAAATCTTATGAAAAAATGGATATAACGGCTTGAATTAAGCTTATATAACGCTCGGCGCAACTGAAACTAGAATAATACTGAGAATCGAGTCGGTCACTTGCATGCCGCAGTTTCGTAAGCTCATGCTTTACAATGAAATAAATCTATCAGTAAGGTTTCAAGATTACTTTAGTCACGTTTGGGAACATTCAAGATTCATAATGCAAACTGTGATTAAACAAACCTTATTACATAAAGAAGCCCTCCTTGGTAAAATCAAAGTAATGTATTCAGCACTTTTTTTTAATAAAATCTATGGGAGAGATGTAATAACTCCAATATAAAAGTCATTCAATACAACAGAGATTTCCCAATCCCACTGCACTTTGTTAAATTGAGCTTCCAATGAATGCCCTTTTCCTCATAGCTATCTAAGGCCTTGTCTGAGCTTTTAATGCATGTATGTATATATATAGTTAGATATAGCTCTTTGACTCAATGTAAGAGAATATATAGCTCTTTGGCATACAAAGCTTTGCTTTCATGTCCAAATTGAGCACTCTACTAGGATGAGTCATTGCTGCTAGCATTATGCATGCTCACTAGTTTATCTAGTTTGAGCACTCTGGCATGGCTTAGATGATACCACACGTGTGAGATCACTTGGGGTGGCTATATAGCCCTACCTCCATCCTAGCATCAGCACTGCACTGATGAGGCCCAGAAGGCCGAAACAGTACTGTCTGCAGTTATATATATATATATATATATATATATATATATATATATATATATATATATATATCTCAGACAAAACAATTTCTCCGTTTGGACAATTACCTAACCCAACTGAAAATAATATATCATGGCGTATTCTAACCTACTCTTTTCTTTTTCATTCGACTCCTTCATCGATGTTTTTTTCTGACAAAGGTAAAAAATAGTCAAGCTTCTTGTAGACAACCCTATTCAAGGCCAACAGGGAAAGCTGTGAGCCTAGGGAAAAAAGACAAACAGCAGCTAAGTCTGCTGTTTAGGATAACTTACAATAAGATTTTAATTAAAAATCAATTCTATTTAACTGTTATTAACCCCATTCACTCCCAAGGGTGCTAGGTCAAAATTTGAGAAGAAATCTTTGAATTTCAATGTGCAGAATAAACAAAAACAAAGAGTAAAACATGAAAGTGCTGCTTGACAGCTTACATTTGAATGCTCACACAGAAGAGTTTTATCCAAGTAAGTTATAACCACATAAAATCAAGTCAAAGCCTGTCTCTGGGAGCGAAAGGGTTAAATACCATTAGTATCATCATCCAAAATTAAACGATTCATTTTAAGACTATTTTTAAATAGATGGTATTTATTGCAGTAAATATAATCTAAAATATTGTATTTTATGGAAGAGTCAACGTCAATGATCGATTAGGACTATTTTACATGAATAGCTGTAACTGAGGATTAATTCGTATGAAGTTTTCAAGAAAAGAAAAATAAATCAAATTCCATCCTAATATTACTACGTGTTGATGTTAATATACAACAAAAATATTTTACATGTAAACCTTACTTAAAGCTTGTAAATAAATTTCATTGAATACTTGAATTTTAGCTGAAATTTTTTCATTTTTGGTATTAATTTTATATTAGTAGCCTCAAATTTTCGCTTAAAAATTTCCAGTAATTCTTAAACAGCTGAAATTTTTTCATTTTTGGTATTTATTTTATATTAGTAGCCTCAAATTTTCGCTTAAAAATTTCCAGTAATTCTTAAACATTCCTAGAAATTCCTAAGAATTTTTTAGATTTACAGCTTTTCGGGGAAAGTCATTGGTGCTCTTAGTTGGAATTCCTAGGAATTCCTAGGAATTCCAAGTCCTGTTGGCTATAAACTTGGAATTTCTGGCAGTTTCTGGGAATTTCTGGGAATTTCTAGGTTTTTAGGACCAGAGTTGTTATAAATGGGAATTCCCTGTCCGAATTTACACCTCTTATTCCTAGGATTTCTTAGGAATTCTAAAATCCATTTCGTAAGGGAAGTTCTCTGCTCTTTGCGAGAAGTGCGTGGGTTCTTTAACGTCCTCTGCTAACAAGTGCGGAGAGGAAGCAGGAAACAGGGCCTACGGCTTATTGTCCTTATCTGAGAAGACTAAAATTTCTAACCATTGCAGATGTCAAAGCAAAGGCAGCATATTCTCGTTAGTTTTTTTAAGAACCTGAGTGTTGGTCCATTCTGATGGCTGTATTTACCTCTTTACTCCTCAGTTCTCCAGTCCATTCACATCCATCACTTGGACAACGAATAGCAAAGGAAAGAATCTTCCTTTCAGTTGCTTTGTCAGGAAAAACATCCTGAAGGAATCGAATGAAAAAGGAAAGAGTAGGTTAGAATACGTCATGATGTATTATTTGAGTTGGGCTTAAGTAATTGTCCAAACAGATAAATTGTTTTGTCTGAAAGGATCTATTTCAGTCAAATAAATTTTTTCTTCACCAACGTATGTATACGTATTTACAACGTATATACAACGTATGAGTTTAGTTAAATTCTTCCTCATCCAAAAAATTCCCACGAAAAAAGTTTCTTTCAAGGTTTCTTTGTCAGTTTTCGAACACGAACAGTTGACTTAAAACATTAGAAATCAATTCTTAATGTCTATTCGGGCAGTAAGCAAGCAACTAGTTGGATTTCAGGAAAGTTTGCGAGAGAATCTAGGTGTAAACATATACAAAAAACCTGTTTGATTTAAGAATGAACTGCTTCTTAGAATTGATTTTCCAATGATTATATCGAACCAATGAATTTAACCAAGGTTTGTACCACCTAACATGAGTTGATTAAACGATGATCGATAATCTATGATGACGGTTGATAATTTTTACAAACACTGCCAGAAACTTTGGAAATCTTACCTTAGTTTTCCAGGAGTTTGTCTCTAGTGTTTCACATTAAATACACTGTGTTCTAGTTTTTGCGTTAATGGAATTTAACCTAAATACAGTTTTTATGATTGATTCGTGTACCATGTTTCTATCCAGACTTGATCTGTCCGCGGGGCAAGTCAAAGGTTCATGACGAATTTCCTGCCTGTTGACATATTTGGAAATAGAAGAAAAAGACATAATTTAGCGCGTATTACCTCAAGAGGTGTTATTGTTACATGTATGCAGAGTATGCATCTCACAGATTATTGCGTCTGAGAATTTACGGTTATAATAAAAAGAACTGGGATAAAATTTGGACACTTGAAAATAAAATCTTTGTCACGATACGTGAAATCCGTCATTAAAATTTCGATCTATTTAGTAGCTAAGTTCCCGTCCACGAAAACATGCCTTCATGAAGTTTACGTCGATCTAAATTATGTTAACTTTCATGATTATTTCTGCATGAATAAGAAGTCTTATCAGTAAATGTAAAAATGATTCATTTCTAGCTTTATTCGATATTTTTTTTTAAAATGTGGTCGAGTATTCAAGCTCACGGGGATTAATTAACAAGTTTCAGAAAAATCAGGGAAGCGTTTCGAATTATCACAACTGAGCCATTTGGTCCCTGTATTAAGCTTACAAATGAGTTCAATTCCCTGCTTCGTTCATAAAATATTTAGAAAAACCACAACGGCTGAAGGAGAGTTTTGGCAACTCACAAATATGCTATAATGATGAACGCTATATTACAAGAATACCGATCGCGTAACAAAAGCGGAATCAAGTTGTAGTAGCATGATGTGCATCATCGACCATATAACTGACTGAGCTATTCTTAGGTATTACTTCCTATTGCAAACATTGTAGTTTTTATCAAAAAATTGAAATCGAAAATTTTCAAGAAGCTTTTAATACCTTATGCTTTGTTAAGGATCGTGGTAATGAGTGGAGGCGCAAGAATTTGTATTGTCATTTTTTGTTAGTGTTGGTGTTTCATAGTTTAGTGTTAGGTGTTTATTTTCTCGTCTTCATTAGTGTCCTTTGTCAGTTACCAGTTTTGTACTTGTTATATTTATTTGCATATCGTATATATATTGGTTGCGCGTAATTTATTTGGTTAGTTGTCTAGTTTGCGAAAATTATCGTTACATATCTAGCTCTGGGTTTCATGTTTTCGTCTTTGGTTTGGTCACATTCGTCTTGTAAGTATACTTGTTTATTTCGCTTTGTCGTTTTCCAGTACTTTCACTCATACGATGTAAGTTATTTTATGCTCATTCGCGTGTTTGTAATTTTGTCATTTTCAGTTACCGTATTCAACAATGAGTCAAGTTTGTTCTAGTAAAGTTTGAAATACGGGTGATTAGCGTTTGCAGCTATAATGAGAAACTATGTTGTTTACAAAAAGCCGCACCTTCTTAAATGCTCCTCTAGGCAGTCTTTACAAAATCTGTGGCCGCATCTCGTAAGAACTAGCTCCTTTAGAGTCAAATGACATATTAAACAGAGGAACTCATCTTCAACTGCATTCACAAAGTCTTCTTCATAACCTGAAGGTAACTGATTTCTTGCAGCTTCCGCCATTGTACAGAATCACACGAAAGTAAAACTATACAGTGATTTGAATAATTTTGACGTTTGAATAATATTGTTGCTGTCGGTGTGCATTGTGTGACCTAAAGTAAACGGCTTCATGTCAACTGTGTGGGCCCCTTTGGCGTCCCTGATCCAATCGATTAAATAAAATTGAATTTTTCCAGTATAGTGTATAGCACTGAACCCTCTAAAGCCCCCCAGTCTTCAATTTAAAATACAGGTTGAAGTTATTTATTCAGAATATTTATTTAATCATTCGCAATTAAGTTAAAAACTTTGACCAGAAAAAAGCAAAGGATAAAACAAGGGTTTGGACGAGCTAATGAACTATTACAGTTATTTTAAGAGAGATTAGCCCCCCCAAGTAGTTCACTGCAGTAGCCTCACTGCCTCACGACAATTGCAATCACTAGTCTGAAAATCTGCGACGATATTTACGGGAAATAAGAAACAAAGATCTTGAAGGCTGGTATTCACTGCACAAGTAATTTTGCTTTCTACGCTGATCGGTAAGCTAGGAGATTATCAGCCAAGTACCATAAATATGATCAAAAAGAGACATTTCGAGACAAGAAAACAGAAGACATATATATTTAATAGATATTTTCAATGTTGCAACGTTTTAGGAAAAAACTGAAAACCGAAATGGCTTTAGCGTCAGCGATTTCAATCTTTGTACTCTCTTCTCTGACATGGAACGTTTCTGTTAGACTTCGAGCACCATGAAGGTAAATGATAACACGGGTGGTTTGTGAGGGGAAAAAAACCATTCGAAACCGAAAAAAGCAAGTCACTCACGGGCAGTCAAACGAAAGCATTCGAAAGTCCAGTTTATGCCACATTTATATATTTTTACAAGCTTAATTTCCCATAAAATACCACTACTAATTCTAAATCTCCAGTGGTGAGTAACAGAGAACTCACTGGAAGCCAGGCCGTTTAAGGGGTTCGTATGTTATGATTCGCTAGTCGATAGTTCCCATGCAGGCGCTTTTTTCGGGGAGCTAAAGATAGAAACACTCTGAAGAGCCGCTAGAATAAATTTTATTCCAGATTTCTTTATTTCTCTATTCAAGAGCCTTTTTGGAATAATTTCCCTCTTCCTTTTAGACTATCTAATCATCAAATTGTAGACAAAAAGAATTAAAGGACTTTTCCTTTAGAGCTTTTAGATCTAAAATCTTATTACCCACTAACCCTGGGTAAACTTAACCCCGCTTTGAACAAACCGGCCCTGTGGCTCAGTGGTTGAGTAGCTACAGGTCCGTGTTTGAGCTCTGGCCAAGTCATTGTGTTGTATCACTGGGCGGGATACTCTATTTTCACAGTGCCTCTTTCCACCCAGGAGTATAAATGGATTATGCAGAACTGGGAAATGGATGAGTTGACGAAGGGCTGCCTAGGGCTGGCTAACTTCCCGTCTCGGAGGGGTAACAGTTACGTGCTATTGACACTGATGTAAAGATTCAACAGGAGAGCACTTGAGAGAGCACCAGCAATCTCTTCCTTTTAATGAGGATATAATAACATAACTGCATATGTAATTTTCCTCTCATCAGTTAGTAATCCTCGGCGAAATGACAATATTCCAACCACAGCTATTTTTATAAGAAATTCACCAATCATCCTAAATGGCTTAAATCACTTTTATTATTATTATTATTATTATTATTATCGTCATCGTTATTATTATTATTATTATTATTATCGTTATTATCAGTATTATCATTATTACTATTATTATCATTTTTAATATTCGTGTCCAAATTAAACCTAGATGAAGAAGGATGAAACTTAGGAGGGCGACTAGCCCTAGAAATGGTCTTGGTTTCTAACAAATATAAAAACAGTATTATTACTTAATGGCCATCTCGGGGTTTTTTCTATTGTTTTTTTGTTTTGTTTTTGTTTTGTTTTGTTTTATTGTTTTGTTTTAGGGACATATATTTAACTATCTCCTTGAGTAAAAATGTAACCGACTTGTCTTGAACTTCGTAAACGAAATGCGGCAAATTCAGTGCTGTTATTCGTAGCCTGTTAATTACCTTCTTTCAGACCTAAATGGTACATATGTTAAACCTATATGTATAAGTAAATATTCTTGATAAACGTTTTTGTCCAAATTAAAGTCTTGCGACTCTGTAAGTACCCTTTAAGTCACTTTGGAATTTGTCCAAAACCTCGACAGTTTAAGATTTGAGATAAACAAGCGAATCAAGAGGATGGAGGTCCGACTTCAACCTGAAGAAACAAAGTGTCATCCACGATGTAGCGCCTTGAATTAAGTCTCTTGTGAGATACGAATCGAGGAAAGCCCAATCCTGTGCTCTCCTTTATCAAAGGCCTTTTAAAGATTTCTGGATGATTGCCTGTAAGGAACTCCGTAATTACGTTTTCCTTCTGGTTTGGATCTTCTTGCTGGTCAATCAAAGTAAATGTCACTTTCTTCTTCAAAGGCCAGGGTAATATGGCGTCATAATCACCTCTTTCTACTGTAATGAACACAGAGAGGTGCGAATGATCAGGTTTACAGCCGTTAGGATAGACACTCACTTGTAACTTGTAGGCATAACTTTCTGTGTTTGTTGAGTAAAACGGATCACTTTTCAACAATTCCTTTCGTCTATTCATACCTGTAGCTTGTTTTAAAACTTGACTAAAGTTGCCAATCTTCCAAATAAACATACGCGTATCCACGAGTCTCTTTGTAGCACCTAGTTCCTTCTCTGTATTCTTCAACCTCGCACAAGCGAAATCAAGATGTGATTTGATGTCGTTTTCCAGGTGATGGTCCACCTCGCGTCGAAAAATCTAATCAATAATAATTGTAGTCAATTTACAAAAAAAAAATAGTTTCTCTCCAAAGGATATGTTCTGCAATGAAAGTTAAAAACGAGTTTTGCCGAATTACTTTGTGGGCCTGAACGCAACTTGAACTCTGGAATTCCGGGTTGCAAGTTCAGAACTGACTATTTACCATTCTACACATGTCTACATCCTTGCCATATGCACATGTGCTTTAGCGTGTGTTCTAGCTAGTACATGTGAAAGTAGTTCGGGTTGATAATAATTCTATTACTTTTAACTTAAAGATAAAAAATATAACACAAGCAATGTTGGACCATTGTTTGTCAATTATCTTAAGGCATATTTTTCGCAACTTTCGACATTGTGCACACAAATCCAAAGTCAAATATAATTGTCGACAAAATTTCAGTTTGTAAACCTTACAGTAAAAAGGAAATGCCTCGTCAAAATTTTTTTCGAGATTTAACCCTTATCATCTGGTGGGGAAAAAAGGTGCTTAAGTAGCCTTTATTTTTTTATTTTGATTTCATAATCTTCGTTGTGATCTCCTTATCTTGCATGGTCATGAGTTGAACACCTTTCTTGTTGCAGGCACCGACCCTAAACCTGGAGGTACACATGTAGCTGCTAATCAAAGATTGTGCAAAGCCTCTCAGACTAACATATTAGTACATACCTTTCTTTTGCAGCCAAGATATTGATAGGGACAGTTAATTACTTTTAGCGGACAAATAGTCTGAGTGTGATTGGTGATCTGAAAGAAATTATTAACATCAATGCAAAAGCAAATGAACAAGAGCCACTGCACTGGGACATTTTCTGAATGTGTAAAGTGATACATGTAGTAAAAATTCTGTACTATGGACAAGCCTATTGGCCCACCCAGATGGAGATTATCCCAGTTCTCATAGCATGAAGCGACCAGGAGTATCACTACTCGCCCCTGGACTGGATGCTCATCCATTACAAGGTCCCCCCCCCCTCCCCCAACATACTGGGTGGAAAGTAGCACTGAGAGAGTAAAGTGTATTCAGCCCAAGAACAGAACACATTGACCTGGTCTGGTCTTTAACCCAGAGTTCAGCACACTAATCAGTGGGCCAATGTGTCTTTTAGTACCGGAGTTAAAATAATTTCAGTTTACTTTAATGCCTAAAAAAGGGTGGAGCTCAGTAACATCTTTTTCAGAAAGCCCTAACTACTATCACCCATAAACAAAGACAAACACACATACAACCAATATCAGAAAAAATATGAAAAGCCTACCGCCTCTCTAGGAATAGACTGGCCACACTTGTTGGGGCAAGGTAGTAGAAACTTTGGACATTGATCAAAATGATTCTGCAAAGTTAAAGGAAAACATATTGATAATTAATACAAACAGAAAAGGATTAACTATAATCTTATGATGATAAACTGACACATTTTGTAATAAATTTGGCTTTCATATGCCATGGAACACTATGTGAGTGTTAAATTTTCTTTACATGGACGTGTCAAATACTGGGTCCAATTTTAACATGTGTGGAAAGGGGCTAAAGAGACTGGGTCTGGAGAACAAGCCAAACTTATTGGTCAAAGTTCTCGACAATATATAACAATTATAAAGTAATAACAATACTAATAATTACAGTAAATGATAAACAACAACAATGATAATGACATTGATATAATTATTCAAACTGCATAGTGAGACTTAAAAGGAGCAAGACAAAAGACATGACAAGATTTCATTTTCTCACTACTTTCCCCATGGTTCACCAGTATGTAAGTCTCAACTTTGTAAACTTAGATTTCCTAGCATGGGACCAAAAATATCCCATATTAGGAAAACTGACCTTGGTGGTCAGTTGACAGAGTTTGAAGTTACAGCTTACAGTAACAATATGTAGCTAACTTCAAGATGATCAGATACAAGTAAAGAAATGATCTTGCAGGTAAACTAGTTACAAATTAAATTGGAAATAACAGAAAATAATATGATAAGCTTTAGTTCTATACCATTTGCCATTCAGTTTTTCCTAGAAGTAAAATGTCAAGATGACCTAACACTATGTTATCAACATAACCTGGGGGGCTAGCAGTGTGGCACACTTAGTTATAACATAATTCAACCCAATGGACTGATCCAACCAGAGGATTCACCTGCCTTGATCCTGTTCCTTTTAGTATATCCACATGAATTTTACAATTACCTTCACCTCACATTTTGGGTATGACCTATTGCAGTGTACACACATTATGATTCTCCACTGACAGATGTTCCTCAAATGGCCATTGAGATTCATCTTCCTGACTTGGACTTGACACTTTGCATTTGTGCAAGAGATCAATTTCCACTGACATGTTTTTAGGTGAGTCTGATAAATGAAAAATAGAATATAGCAAATTAAAAGAACAGAATGGAGTACCTGTAATTAAAAAAGTGCAATACACAGTACATGCTTGAATACAGTAGTTATCAGAGGAATCATATTATCCAGCTGTGGTGGGATTTGTATGAATAAGCATGGAGATCAAGTAAGATACATGTAGTGACATCAACCTTGCATTCCTTTTTTGCATTTTATATAGTCTGGGTCCATAAAACTCTTAAAATGATGGCCAATACCAAAGCCATCTTGACCAAACAAGCTTTCTCAATGACATAAATATTTTTGGTCATTATACCAGTTGAGGTCATAGTGTTTACCAAATTTAATTGTCTTCAAGGTCCTTAGAAGGTGTACACAAATTTAATTGTCTTCAAGGTCCTTAGAAGGTGTACACAAATTTGACTTATACCATCAAGTTCAAATTAAGGAGAAACACAGACTTACATTAATTGTAACTGTGGGATTAGGACTGAAGTATCCTACAACAAAATTGGTTGATCTCTGTCCTGTTGTAAGGCCAGTAGTTTTTGTTTTGTTTCTCCCTTTTTTTTATTTTTTACCTCCTTCTCTCCCAATTCGCCAGTCCAGTTACATCCAGAAGGGTCACATCTGTAATTTGGACATCTGATGGTCAAAGAAAGTATCTTCCGTTCTGTTGCTTTGTCTGGGAAGACATCCTGAAAATAGGATGTTAAGGTTAAGGATGTATTTTCTGAGTAATGACAAGGGACTCATCATTGTAACATAAAATATAAATATTCTAGAGTTGATCAAGTTCAAGATATCTTGTATGGAAAAAGGTGTTAAATTAAATCATGTTTAATCATCTTTTTGACCAGGAAAGTAACATCATGGGCTTGTCCACTTATTAATAACATGTGAATGTGAATTTACAATTTTTAATTAATAATTATATTAAACTATGCATATTCCATCATGTTTATCTCAACTTGTAAAACAGTGGCAAAATATTTTAAAAGAAATCTTTATTTTAAAATCTTTTAAATTTGATAGCCAGAGCAAATGGAAATAGGAAAAATTTTAACTTAACAAAAATACTCTAAATTTGGTTCCCTCTAATAAGTTATTTCAATGCAACTTCTTCATAGGAACATGCAAATGCATGCAAAAGAATGTGTTGCTGCATAACAACTAAACATACACAACATATTTCAGCTGATTAATTTAATGAAAATTCCACAGTCAATAGTTCATTTAAATCAGTATTAAATCAGTAGTTTCCTTTAAAACCATTTACCTTGTCTGTATCCAATTTCTGCCTGTCTTTAGGGCAATTAATAGATGTTTTGTGGCTCTTCTGTCTGTTAAAAAAATGTACATCTATAAATACCATAATATTCAAATCAATCCCTACCACAACACAATGTTTCATGATGAATCAAAAGGTAAGGGGAACAACAGATAAAAATCCCTCACTGACAGGTCAGACACCTTAATTCTATTGATTACTACCGATTTCCACAGATAACCAAAAGGAACCAAATTAGACAGAACTAAAAACCCATGGAGGTTTGCGAGTGACCTTTATTTAAATGGACAAGAAAAGCTATGGGTACTGCAGTTGTTTGAAAGCTGAGAGGACTAACCCGGCAAGGTCAAATTGTAATACAGGTTTCTTTATTTTCAGGGAAGCATATGATGATAGTTAACAATGAAAAAGCCAACGATAAGTAAATAGCAGCCACTATCAAGTATGAAGCAAACAGACCTATTGAAACAATTAGGCCCATTTATGTTCTTCAGACAAGTGATGGGACTCAAAAGAAAAAAGTCTACTTGGGGATTATTTATTGATCCAACACCAGATTCTCTGAACAACATAACTCTAAAATCACAAGAGTTGTAAAGCAAGCAGTAAGGAAAATGATTAAATGAGATCTGGGATTAAAATGGTTAAGTTTGTTGGGTGATTCATGACAAGAAATGTTTAAAAGGAAAAAAGGAAATACTACTTTCAATTTTAATACAAATCAATCAATTAAACACAAGTTGATGAATTATTCAACTTCAAAGCTTTAAATCTTACAATAACTATAAATTAACCCTTTGACACCTAGGAGTGACTAACTTGTAATTTCTCCTTACAATACAATACCCCAGATTCAAACATTACAATAATGGAAATTTAAAAAATGATCACCAGTTAAAGAAGTTCTTAATTATCAAAACATATTCTCTTTGTCAGCACCTTTAGAAATGTATAGAGGACAGTATGGAACGAGAATAAGGATACTTATGTTTCAAGATGAAAAAAAGGGTTGCTCAAATTTTCAGTTCCATTTATAATTATTGCTAATTCATATAGACACTCTTTCGGTGGCCAATTTACATTATCAACTCAGTTGATAAATTATAATTATCTTATTGTACCCTCCACTGACGCAGCACAAAATTTTCTTTAAAAAACTTACCCAATAGCTATATTGCTAATGTTTGTCAATTCTGAATGTTATATCTATAATACTGTCGGAATTACATGTATGCATTTCTGTATAGGAAGTTCTATGCATGTATTGCCTTTGAATCCTCATTTGAGGCAATGAAAGGAGATCGTTGGCTTCTACACCCTGGATCGATCAAGAATTGAGCGCCGCTTCACATACGAACTCGTTCGTACATCATTACTTCGTCACTCTGTCCGTCGACTCACAGCAAAAGGTATGTAGCTGTGCACAAGAGTAGGAGAAGCTATTTATAGGCTTTTAACATGCAAAGTATCAATTTAGTCGTGTCGCGTGGCCACGACAATGCATATAATTGTTATACCTTCTAAAATGTTCCTCGATGCATTCTTTGCAAAATCTGTGGCCACATCTTGTCAAAACAGGCTCCTTCAGCGGCTGATGACATATTGAACACTCTAAATCTTCTTCAACCTTACAAACAAACTCCTCATCATAGCCTGAGGGCACCTGAATACTTGGGGCTTCTGCTATTCTTAAGAGAAAGCTCATGTCGAAAAGCAGTAAAACGAAAGCGACAACTTATTCATGAGTAACACCCACTTGATCGTAACAACTTCCGTTAACCGTATGGACGGACTGTTGATAGCCCGTGGGGAGAAGGGTAGGACGTTAATTTGTTTTATTTAGGCTGAAACCCATTTAATTTTCACCATAATGACATGTTTGACGAAATAGATCGGATGCTCAACTGTGGAATTTTCCCGACTTCTCACTGCGCAGGGAATATTTTTACGCATCTTTTTCTATCTTTCGCCCTTCCCCCCTCACCCCTCCCCCGCTAATATCATTTGATACTAGTGCACCGCGCGGAACTCTGGGAGCTCGGCGCACGATAAAGGAGCTCGGCCCAGCTCCAACAACGTTTGACGAAGTCATCTTCATTTGCATTCACAAAGTCCTCATATTGACGATCCGCTTTTGGCAAAGTAGCAATTTCATCAACACCTCGAACAAACACTTTTTCAGTACAGCTAAGTATTTACCTACGCAAACGCAGTGGACACAAAAGTTATTTTGTAGGAGCAGATCTTCTTCTCGAGGAGTCAATTTATCAGTGAAAACGTTTTCATTATAAATGGTTGGGAAAATCTCAGTATTGTAGTTCCCATTGTTGAACATTGTTACCTTCGCTCAATAAAAAAACTAGACTCCATTCCTTGTTAATTATTGGTTTTAGAATGAAAATGATAAATCCTTACATCAAAGTAGATGATACGATGATAATTTGACGCTTAGTTGGTTTTAAAGTAGTAAAAAAATGAGTTCTTGAGCGGCATTTAGTATAAAGCACAATGAAGATTTTCTAGGCTAAGAGAGTTCATTGCTATGTGATTGATAACCAAAGTATTTTATTTTTGTGTTGGAAATGAAAAGTTTTTATTTGTCGCTAATTACTTTTGTTCACTGACGTTTCTCACTGCAAATTGTCGGCCGGATCAATTATGATGTATGATTTAGGGTATAAAATACTAACATTTGGTGAATAGTTTCGCTCATGAGGACTTATATTATTGTGTGGCAAGCACCTGTTTCATTTCCACCGGTGGCGATTTGAGTCAGACGTCATGTGTAGCAACTAGAATGAAACTTACATCAAATAAATGAAATAGTAAAAATGAAAAATAAAAAAAATAAAAAAAAATGAAATAGTATATCGCCAATTTAGAAGTGCCTACAACTAACGGCGAAAGGGACCAAGACGATGTGTAACATCTCAATTATGGAACGTTAACCGTTGTGGCGAGTTTTTCTGTGGTGGGGAGTTGACCGTAAACCATTTTGTTGCTCAGAAACTAACTAAGTTGAAACTTGCCTTTTCAAATTTTGTTAAAGTACTAATTTAGCGTATTGCAAATTGTACCATGTTATGAAGCTTCGAGTTATTTACACTACTCTAAATTGATTTTCGTTAACCGAGAAATGAAAACAGTTCAGGGCCACCGTTTTCCAATAGATCAATTGAGTAAGAAAATGGAAAGTCTGTCCTTTGTCAACACGATTAAATCTTGAGAGTAGTCCCATTTTCTGGAGGTGTAGCATTGGAAAGACACGCATAATGTCAGGAGAGCGTGATAAAAAGCTTTTGATTTTTAGTTTCAGATTTTAGTTTAGATTTTTCGATTTTTAGCCTCGAAACCACGATTTACCAGTTTCGTGAGTCCGCAGGAGTTTTACCACACTATAGACCTGGTAGGAAATACAATGTGTTCCTTTCATGAAAAACACGCGCAAAAAAAAAAAATTCATAGTGGTAAATCTATAGAGGACTGATAATTAAACTGCTAACGCTTGTCAAGTCCTTAAAAAGAGAGCTAAAAAATCAATCAGTGTGTTCTCAGAGGACGATCAACACCACAGCTGAATCGATAAAAGGACTAGCGATTGTGCAAGATGTTGTTTATATTAGAGAAAGCAGTGAATTATACTGCAAATTTCATTTTCAATTTCACTTATTTTACAGAGAAACAATAAAAAAAAAAAAACAATAAAGTTTTCTGTTCGTCTTCGAGCGCAATTTTCGGAGCATAATTACACTGTTGCCATTTGTGTACCACCATACCACATTTGGTTTTCTCGCATCTTAAACAAAAATTATATCTTAACAGACTATATCTGTTTGGTGTTCTGTCAAAACAACGTATTTAACGCTGTCTTCAACATTCCCCCTTCATTCATTTACAAATAAAAGATTACCATCTGTCCTAAAGAAGAATTCTTCCAGCTTCAACTTATAGCCTAGGCTACATTGTCTAGCCAACTGAATTGGTAAATCTCTTCGAGTGATCTTTGACGATAAAAAATACAGTAGCTACTCGTGAAATGCAACCTGGCACGTAATGATTCAAAGCTGACTTGAGGTGCGGGGTATAGTGTCGCAGGTGTAAGGAGATCATTTCTCCTGTAAAAAAAAAAATAATGCTCCATTATTTTATCTGCATGTAATCATTGTTATGTGACAAGTAAATACATTTGTAAGGTAAGGGAGGTCCATAAGAATAAAAGAGTTTTGTTATATTGTGGGGAAAACATATCTGCTAAGCTAACGGCGAGTGGTTTAGTCACCATACTCTCCTTGAAAAGAAAAGTGAAATTTGTTTGCAAAATTTCAGAAGGTAATATCACAAATAACATTTTTTTCGTATTACTTTTGATAATTTACTTTACAAGTGGCAGAAAAGTATTATCCTTCTCGTTTCCTCATTTCGACACGAGCGCCCTAAGTAAGTTATACAAACAATACGGAGCCGGATGCAGTTGACCAAAACCAAGACAAGCTCTTGGGTCTCCCTTTTCTTTCTTTCTTCCTTTTTTCCTCTTCTATCTTTATGCTGAGTAAACTAGGTAGACGAGGTTAGATTTGGAAAGTACGATGTAACCAGAGAGTTTTAATTTAGGCAAACTCCAAGACAGTATGAAAGAATCATGTAGCCTGCATCTATAAAGAACAGATATTGGTAAATAAAATAATCTCATTAACAAAAAAGGGCTTTTTTTCTTCTTTCACTGTTTGGAGATCTTCACTGTCTTGAAATTTACTTTATGGAGTCGGAAACGTTTTATGCCGCTTTTTATTTTCACCAACAGGGTTATGATTTTAAAATAGATGAGGAGTTATTGTCATGGAAAAGTTAACCCTTTTTGTGATATCGCTCATCTTCATTCACACGTTACTTTTGAGGGACCAATACAGTACAGTAGCTGTTTCAGGTAAACAAAAGCTTTCATTTGCATTTTTTAGTATCTTTCAATCAGTGAGTTATCTGAGTGCGTAGTAGTGGTGTGGGAAGGGTATTGCACAATTTTCATTCAATTAACTGGTTGCTCAGTTTCGATTTTTTACCAACTCTTAAGGAATCACGAACTAGTATGTTGTGTTTCTATTTCAGTCTCATTGGCACAATACAAAGAAAATCGTCGATGCTAAGGCTGAGAACTAGATAGCCGCGGATAATCAGTTAATAAATGTTTGAGTTTGAGAAACGCAGTTGAAAGGGAAACGAAAATAGAAATAGCAAACAGACGATCGATCGAAGAAAAACGTAAATTAAAGGTTTTCATAATGCTGGAAAAAATAAAAAGCTTTCCGTGCAATCTTGCAAAAGCTCACATTGATCATCTGCCACTATAAGTTCCAGAGTACATATAAGGATAGAAAATTCGTTTGATGTTTCTGCTCAATATGTTTGCTTCATTAGGGAAATTGCTAAAAATTTGGCTGAAAAGGCCAGCGTTCTCAGGGCCTTAATCTACCTAACAGCTAACAATGAGAATAAAATTCGCTCCTTGACGTTAGGAATAACAGCTTGCAAAAACTGAGGATTGCATGTTTGATGTTCCTCTTTTATTCAACTACTCTGAATGAAGTTTAAAGAGAGATTTAACTCATTTGTCACACATAAAAGTAGAGGACTGAAGTTTTCGACGTAAAAACCTACGCGGGTGATGGGATAGGAGATAGCTGACAAAAGAATGCGATAAAAAGAGAAATAGCCAAAACGATAATGGCTCATAATCCGACTTACGCTAGAATGTTGCTCTCTCAGATGTTCATGTATGTGACTCCATTGATTTCAATTATTCAGCTGGATAACATATTTGGAGAGTTCGAAACCCCAGCGCGCTCTATCTCTTTACCTTCACGTTGGCAGTGGGCTTACAGATCACTCAGTGAGTCAGGAAATAAGTTCGCGTATTTTTCCGTCGCAACCGTCAAGATAATTCATCAACCATTATCTCTAGGAAGACTAGTAATGATCAGTACGATAAATAATTCGCATGGCAACAATAAAGTGATGCTTAACTCTTTGTTTGATGTAAAGACAAAAGTGCATTTTTCTTTCAGGCTGTCAAACTAAATGTTCTATATCATTCTCTTTCACTTGGTGCAAGGACATAACAGCAGTGGAACTTATGAATTGCAGCTCATTGTTTTCCATGCGCCTGTAAGACGCTTTTGATCACCTCCCATTAGCTGCAGAATAGCTGGTTTTCCTACAAACGTTCTTAAAGCGCCTTTTCTTGAAGGAAGACAAAAATATGGTAGATTGCATAAGAACTGTCCACCTCACAAGTCGTTTAATGATTGAGTATCGATTTGTTTCATTATTATATTTATAGTCATTTGCATTTCTTTTCCTTTTTGTGGGAAATTCTTAAAAATGAATGATTATGTAGAATACGTAAATAAAATTAGGAGTATCAACCGCATTGGCATGCTTGATATTGATCTATAGTTACTTGGAAAACAAACATGAATACTCAAAACAAGGGGGGAGGTTTGCTTTGCTTGATCAGAGGAATTATTCATTCCTTAGCAGTCTCAGAGAGAGGATATGAATTGAATTTTTCGGCCATCAATACTAGACATTTTCAACAATTTGTTTTGTAGCCATTGCAATATTTCCCTAGAAAATGACAGTAGATTTTGATACAACGTAATTTCAGTTAATGTGCGGAAGAACAGATAACAAGTTCTCATTTTTTTCCTTCAACTTCTCCATTCAGGAAGGTGTCGTCAAGTAATTTGTCTCACCTTGAGGCGGAAATGTTTTCAAGATTTACCATTTACGATGGAATGTAAGTGTAAAACTCTCAGTGAAGGAAAAAAAATACCTAACTCAAAATGCTATCGACGAGTATGGTGATACTTTCAAAGCATCATGAAAATTCATCCGTGCAAAGCATGTGAAAAAGGGTTCTCTGCTGCTTTTTATAGGGACCTTTTTAAGCCTAGTTGGTTAAAGGATTTCCTTCGGCAACAGAATTTAATTGTTGTTGGAGTTAAACAACTTTTCAAAAGATTTACTAGGTGATAACTAAGACTGCTGGAAACTGTTAGGCCATGTCTTCGTTAATATGGGGTTTGCATTGGTTGGCTATTTCCCAGACAACATGTTCCAATTCCTGTGACCCTATGGCATCGTGAATTCCATCGAAAGTAATCCATTAGGGTGTTTTTTAAAGTGGCAAGACTTCAGATTCAAGACGTATCCGGTTCAACTTCATGCCTCATGAATGATAATCATGTCAACTTTTATTTTTATAAAACGCAGGTATTTGTCTTCAAATTCTATTGTCTCCTTATCTGAAAAAGTATTTGCTGATCAGGAATACTTGGGAACTCTGTAAGTTTAGCAAATCCTCAGGAGAGGCTTCCAGCAAAGCTCTTTCCTTAATTACAGTAAGTAACAACAGAACTGATTCACATCTGCCATGTGTTTCACAGGGATTTATCTTCCAACGCTATTACTTCTTTGCCCGAGAGAGTGTTTGCAAATCAAAAAGGCCTGTACATCCTGTAAGTGAAGACATCGGTCGCACATTGCCAAGCAATTGTACAGAGTCACTTTAGTTTTCTAAAATGATGACAAACCTATAAATAACATATACATTATACTTTTTGACTTGTGAAAATTTGTGTGAAGAATTAATTATACTCTAGACAGGCTGATGAAGAAAGACTGATGTAAATGACGCTTCTAGCAAATTTCTTTCCTTAATTACAAAACGTTACAAAAAAATTTACATTTGCGACGTGTTTCATAGGGAATTACGTTTCAACGCTATCACTTCTTTACCCGAAAGAGTGTTTGCAAATCAAAAAAACCTGCAAAACCTGTAAGTAAAGACATCAGTCGTAGATGGCAAAGCAATTGTATTTAGTAGCTTTAGTTTTATCAAATGATCAAAAACCTCTGAATAACATGTCTATTTTGCTTTTTGACTTTTGCAAATGTGTTAACCATTAATTATACGCCAGAGAGACTGATGAAGAAAGACTAATGAAAATGACGCTTCTAGCAAAGTTCTTTCATCAATTAAAGAATTTGACAAAAAATAACCTCTGTGATGTGTTTCATAGGGACTTATCTTTCAACGCTATTACTTCTTTAACTGAAAAAGTGTTTGCGAATCAAAAAGGCCTGTACAACCTGTAAGTAAAGATAAAGATGGCAAGGCAATTGAATTTAGCCACTCCGCTTTAGTTTTCTCAAATGATCAAAAACTTATGATTAACATGTCTATTTGCTTTTTGACCTTTACAAATTTGTATTAAGAATTAATTATACACTAGATAGACTTAGAAAAATAGAAAAATAGAAAAAAAGAACGGTCGCATAGGCTCCAGAAGAAAACGGACAAATCAAACGAAGATTAGCACTTCACAATTGACTTTTTTTTTTAAACTAAAGCCTATTTTCAGGGTGGTTTTGATATACATATTGTGCAACATCTTTTTAGCATGGGCTGCTCTTTGCCTAAAATGTTACTCCACTATTAGGCATGTTTTTTTTGCTATCATTGTTGTTGTTGTTTTTTTTTTTAAACAGAAAAATAGGTTCGAACAGGATCAAAATTTTGCCCGAGAGAGTGTTCGTCAACTTAACAAACCTGGAATATCTGTACGTAACATATGGGGATTGAAGCAGGGAACCTTGAAAATAAAAAGAGCGAATACAAATAATAAAGGGGAATAAGCAGAGATTTAAATATTCAGTCGTTTCTTCGAAAAAGTTATACTTGACAAACAGCCAAAGAAGTATCTTGATGCTGAGCCAATAATGTGATTTGGTTTAGGCAGAATTCAAGGACCTTTACTCATATTGTAGGGAAATTAAAAAATGCTGGAAATATATTTAGCTTTTATTTTACATTTTTTCGTTCCCAATTGCCATGTCCAAGCGTCATTTATGCCATTTTGTTTTAAATCTCATCCTTATATGAATGAAAAGCTGGAGCAGAAGTTACCCTTTTTGCATTTTGAACTTTTTCTTTTTGCTTCCTTGGCTCTTTTGTTTTTGGTTATTATTTTGTTATTAATTTTATTTGTCTATTTACTTTTGCTTATGTTTTGTTTTGTCTGTTTTTTGTAGTTTGTTTATTTGTTTTTTTCCTAGGGATTTATTTTCGAATTCAATTTCCTACCTACCTGCGAACGTATTTTCAAACCAGAAAAACCTCGAATATCTGTACGTAGCAGAGGTTATTTTGATAACATTAAATGATATTTAAGCGTGTCCTGTAGTTGAGGAGAGGAAGGGAGGGAGGAGGAGGAGGGGCGGTAAGGGACTATTCAGGGTTTTACTACTAGTTATGTGCTGTCACCGTCCCATGACAGTAATGTGGGTCACATACTCACATGCACCTTTGGAACTCCTCCCCTTCCCCATTGGTTAGTAAGGCCCATGAAACACATGAATTTTTGGGCGCACAACTCTTTTTGCATAATGTTCTTTTTCGCTTCGTTTGCCATTTTATTTTTTCCCATTGTTTTGTTTTTATCTTATCTTGTGTCATTTAGTTTTATTTGTCTGTTTGTTTTTTATTATGTTTTGTGTTTTGTGTGTGTTTTTCGTTGTCTTGACTTTTTGTTTTTAATAGGGATTTATTTTCGAATTCAATTTCCTATTTACCCGCGAACGTGTTTGTAAACCAGAGAAACCTCGAATATCTGTACGTAATAAAGGTTACTTTGATAACATTAAACGATAAATAGGTGTGTCCTGAATTGTTTTATTGACGCTCTTTTGTAGTTGCCCGAAAAAATGGAAAATCTGTAAGTAAACATTAATAAAATACATCCATGAAAACCGAGTTGCTCAAATGAAAAGATGCGACGAATACAGGGAAATCTGCAATTAAAATCATTGAAGCTCAGCTGATCAGTTTTATGTTAACTTATAGATGTGTACTTGAAATACGTATACTCATATCGTGCAAAGAGTTATTTGTAAACGTCGCTAATTGGACCTAGCTTTGCCCAGTTGCCCTTCTAAGTACTAAGAGATTTATATTGCTTCCCTTAGGGGTTTGTCCGCGAATTCTCTTATCAAGTTATCTGGTGGACTGTTCGCCAGCTTACTAAGACTGAAAATCTTGTAAGTAAAAACAAGATATATGAAATGCCAAATCAACTGTACACATTACGAAATCTCTTTTGGTTCATGCACATAAATTCAGTTCGCGGAGGAAGGATTTTTCAAAGCCTAATCGGATGTTTCTGAAATCTAAGGTTCCTTACCTGCAGTTTAATGTAAAGTTATGTTGTAACTTTGAAATCATATTTTTGTGACGCGCCGCCATCTTGCATGTTAGGTCAAGCAGGATGCAAATTTAAGTTTTTTCTAAGATTCTCAGGCTTTCTAATTCTAACTTACAACACGTTTTGCTAGGGATTTGTCATCAAATGCTTTAAAGTCATTACCGAGAAAAGTGTTTGCCAGCTTAAGAAACCTAGAAAAGCTGTAAGTCTTATGGTGCACGTTTGGCTTTTAAACTATTATTAAAACCTTCTGTCAGTTTCATTATGTATTTATTCGAAAAGGTACTCTTATGGGTGCCGCAGTATTCGCTGTTCATAGTAACAATCTTGGCACTATTAGAAATTCCAAAATAAGCGGCCTTGTTTTAGTCACGTACTAAAACACTACTTGAGTTGAATTTTTCGCTACTTATTTTTTGGACGATAATAGAAATACACTGGCCTACCGTAAACGTTTCTGTGAAAACAATGTGTACGGGAGGCAGCATTCACATACTCAGCTCATGATACGATGTTATGGGAAACAGGAATATAGAAGAACATAGATTATTTAATTATAAGATTTTAAAAACGACAACTAAATAGTGTTAGTTCCCTTTCAAGACCTTAAAAAGACGGAATAATCAGGCCTGGAAATTATGGCTAGATTTTCATATCTAATGAGACCTCTATAGGATATTGTTTCTGCAATTTAAGTGCGATGGTCGGACAAGGCCTGGAATCTATTTAAGCTGGCCGAGTTGACATCCCAGATGAGGGGTCGCGAAGTTTTAAATATTCGTCGATAACAAAAGAATAAAAACGTTTTTACGCATCTCGTCTCCATTTTTCCAAAAAAATATTACCTTTTCTTACAGGAACTTGTCCTCAAACGCTATAATCTCTTTACCTAACACGACTTTTGCTAACGTAACAAGCTTGGAGACTTTGTAAGTAATATTTGAAAATTAAATTAAACTGGAGCGCTCTTCCACTGAGTTTTAGTGTTAAACTTATGTTAAACTTATGTTAAAGTTGCTCATGAGTGAAAAAGGAAGATGCTTGAAGAAAATACATTCACAAGGCTGTAAACATTGGAAACTGTGATTGCACTTTCTTTGGTATCTGATTGGCTAGTAATTTAAATATGAGCGGCAGCAAAACAAAACCGATGTAAAGGCAGATTACTTTCGGCGCTTAATTGAACCGGTTTTACAGGAAAATGAAATAGGAAGTAGTCATTGCATTCATCATACGAAAGCTTTTGATTCCTGGAAGGAAAGAGAATGGATAGGACATAATCAAATTGAGTCGGCCTTGTGTAAATTTTAGATCAAATTTAAAAGGGGTTTAAGGATGAAAAAGAAGTCAATAGATATGCTTTAATGCAGCATGTTTTTTTTTTTCAGGGAGTTGTCCTTGAACCCTTTGACTTCCCTACCTGAAATGTTTTTTTGGCAACCTTTTTAGTTTGCGAGAATCATAAACAAAACAAAACAAGAATAAAAACAAAAAAAGAATAAAAACAAAAAAAGAATAAAAACAAAAAAAGAATAAAAACAAAAAAAGAATAAAAACAAAAACAAAAATTGGGTGGCTAAAAATTTGGAGCCTTCTCCAATCATTCTGGCTTTCTCGAGTCCGATGGGGGGGCTTCAAGCGATTTTATAACTGTCATTGGATAGCCCTCAAAAAGTTCTTCGATGCTAAAAATCGAGCCATTATTGCTAAGTGATCATGAGAAATAGTTTGTATTATAAAAAGGACGTGAATGATTTATCGAGAACTAAGACACTCTTTGAATCAATACGACCACTACATCCGGGACTGCATCAGGCGTATTCTTCGAATGTACCATAAGGGGCGATATTGAACAAACAGTGGTATCACAATTCCAGCCTTTTCGAATTTTGCTGAATAATCTCGGTTTGTTGGTTGTTTGGAATATTAAATGGCCGCAAGATTTGTTGCAGTGAACGGAGAAGATGTAAATACACTTTCCGAACAACCTAAGAACAAGTAAACCAAAGCGAAAACGCCGTATGATCTACAGATTTTCTCGGAAGTTTTTTTTCTGTTTGTTCTGAACACCCCTCAAAGTTTCGTAGTGAAAGAAGACTGAAAATAGAAGTATCTGATGATTCAAGTCAGAGTCAGTAATCGAGTTTTCATTCAGCTTAATTATAAAACCAGTTCACATGTATTTGGCCATGTAAACCTTTTTGTAATTTGGGCACCGGGTAGTTTGTTTCTATTTCTTTCTACCCAGTATTTGTATAAAGCCGGCTTTGCAATCTCTACCATTTATATTTATTGTCTATATTATAAAAAGAAAATTACACGTTAGCCCAAAGATATGAATGATATATATGATATTATATAATAAGCTCAGTTATGCACGCATTCTGATTGGTTTTCACTTATGATCTATTGGAGGACAGACGTATAGATGACGTCATCTTTAAAACTTTTTTTTCCGTATATTTTAATTCTTTGTTATATAAAACAAATACATTCCAATTAAAAAAGTTGCCGTGCGTCTGTTCAGTAATAGATCACAGACATAGACCACAGATCTTACCACATTTTGACGTCATCTATGATCTATTACTGAACAGACACACGGCAACTTGGAATCTATTTGTTAATGATATGATATGACATGATATGATATGATATGATATGATATGATATGATATGATATGATAAAACTCTCGCCACTTTGTAATATCCTCTATCTACAGGGAACTTTGCTGAAAATTTAGCCTACCCATGAATGAAATATTCAATATTTAAATTAAACAAATGGCTTTTTAGTTGTTTCATATTGAGGTTCCGTTTTTCCGAAAAGTAATTTTTCTTACAGATATTTACCTTCAAACGCTATAATCTCTTTACCCAACTCGACGTTTGCAAATCTAACAAGCTTGCAAACTTTAAAAGTAGCGTTTGGAAATTAGTCTGAAGCGTTCATCGACTTAGTATTATAGTTAAACCTATGATAACGATAAATGATAATCGCTAAAAAAAGAGAAATACTAGAGGAAACAAAAGAAACGTCCTAGAACATTTTAAAAAGGCTGTTAAGGCTGTAAATCGATGCAATGGTGGATTACCTCCATCGCTTAATTGAATGCACTCTAAGGATTTCATAGGAAGACGAAATAATAGTTATCGTTGTATCCATCATACGAACATTCCTTATTCATAGAAGAAACAACAATAGATGGGACGATAATCAAATTGAGTCGACCTTGTGCAAATACGGAATTATCAAAGCTTAAAAAAAACTGATCGTCAAAGCTGGGTTGTCTCTCAAACGAAAGCGAACTAAGGATGAAAAAAATTTTGCTTTAATGCAACATGTTTTTCACAGGGATTTGTCCTCGAACTCTTTGACTTCCTTACCTGAAATGTTGTTTGCCAAGCTATTGAACCTGGAGGGATTGTAAGTTACAATAATAATTAGACTTGAAGTGGGTTGCTTTTATAGGCTGCTGTTTGTGGACCTTTGTGTTCATTCACGAAGTCATGGCTGAACTTAGGTCCACGTAGTATCCCATGGCAAGTTCAAGTTATATCCTCGAATATTATCTTAGAATGTTTTTTTAAGTCTTCTTTTTCTTTTCCTCCTGTTAAAAATTTAATGGAATCGTGAATACTGTTTAGCTCGGCCTATTTAATTATGAATGGAATTATCTCTATTAGTACAAAACGAGTATATAACTTTATTTGTCTAAAAAGTCCTCGTGTCTGTTTCCTTGACAGGTCTTTGTCGTTTAACTTCATTACCTCCTTACCCGAAAGAGTGTTCGTGGACCTTACAAGCCTTAAGTTCCTGTAAGAAAACTCAAAGGGAACAAATATGACATTGAACGTTTCCTCCGGTTTAACGTTGTCATACTGCATTTGCATTTGGAAATATCCTAGCCTCCCTCAACAATCACATGCTAAACAAAAGGCTATTACTTGACGCGTTCGCGTTGTTTTCTGCGATATATGTGGGAAAAAGTTGAAGAGGACGTAAATATGAATCACTTAGACATTTCTGAAAAGTTCCAATCCTTATAAAGTTTCTTAAAATCACATTTCTTTTCTCGCGATGTTGAGTTCTATTAGCACCATCTATTACGACATTAGCAATGACGTGGGCGTAAAGATGGTGAATTGTCAGTCATTGCTCTCTCTCTGATGAACAAAACTTATGAGCTGAAACGGTCTATCACCTGCAACATGATCTTTTCAACTCATAAAGGCTGTTCTTGTCAAAATTAAGAACTGCTAGGATATCGACAAAAGCTTAGAATTGTAGCAAAATAATTAGTGTTTATCACTAAAAAACGGGAAATAATGGATTAAACAAAAGAAGAAACTTCATAGAACATTTTCATACGGCTGTTAAAGCTGCAAATCGTGACTGGATTTACTCTGGTACCTGACTGGTTAAAAATTCCAATTTGAGCGACAGCAAAACAAAACCGACGCAATGGTGGATTGTCTCCAGCGCTTGATTGAACGTCACTCTAAGGATTTTATAAGAAGACGAAATAACAGTAGTAGTTGCATCCATCATACAAACGTTTTTGCTTCATGGAAGAAAAAACGATGGAATGGACGATAATCCAATCGAGTCGACCTTGCGCAAATACGGAACTGTCAAAGTTTAAACGCCGGATTGTCTCCCAATAAAACCCTCTGTGATTCAAGAAAGCGAACTAGGGATGAAAAAAATCAATACATATGCTTTAACGCAGCATGTTCTTCACAGGGATTTGTCCTCGAACTCTTTGACTTCCTTACCTGAAATGTTGTTTGCCGACGTCTTGAAGCTGCAAGAGTTGTAAGTTACAATAATAATTAAATTTAAGTGTGGAATGCTTTTAAACGCTACTGTTTGTGTTCATTTTCGTAGTCATGGGTTGTATCCCTTGGCAAGTTAATTTAATCGGCGATTTCGTTGCACCTGAATAAAGAAACGGGTACCAATAACCTCTCACTATGCTTTTACAGTTTTACTTAACAATTCACTTTTCTACAGGAGATATATCCTTGAATATTATCTTAGAATAACTTTTTATGTCTTTTTTTTTGTTAGAAAGACATCCATACGTTTCATAATGCAGATAATAACACTATAGACCAATTTAGCTTGTCTGTCAATTTCGGGTCCGAAGGCAATTCCCAGCTTTATATTCTGTAAATTCTGCGTACATATGCACCTAAATAAGAGGGATATTTAGAAGAAACAGCTCTTTAATGGTTCTCTCTCTATGATGAGCAAAACTTATGAGCTGAAACAGTCTATCACCTGCAACATGATCTTTTCAACTTATGGAGGCTATTCTTGTCAAAATTAAGAACTACTAGGGTATCGAGCAAAAACCTTCGAATCGTAGCAAAGTAATAAGTGGTAATCACTTGAAAAAAGTGACATAAGGGAGTAAGCAAAAGAAGAAACTTCATAGAACATTTTTATAAGGCTGTCAAGGCTGTAAATCGTGATTGGATTTACTCTGGTACCTGAAAAACTCAAAGGGAATAAATATAACATTGAACGGTTATCTCGGTTTAACGTTGTCATGCTGCATTTGCATTTGGAAATATCCTAGCCCCTCTCAACAATCACATGCTAAACAAAAGGCAATTACTTGACGCGTTCACGTTGTTTTCTGCGATATAAGTGGGAAAAAGTTGAAGAGGACGTAAATATGAATCACTTAGACATTTCTGAATAGTTCCAATCATTATAAAGTTTCTTAAAATTACATTGCTTCTCTCGCGATGTTGAGTTCTATTAGCACCATCTATTACAACATTAGCAATGACGTGGGCGTAAAGATGGTGAATTGTCAGTCATTGCGACGAAGATTGTGTATCATTTTCCTTACCCATAATATTGGCCATGTTCTTCCACAGGCATTTGCGATCGAATTCTATCAGCTCGTTACCAGAGAGGATATTTGTCAATCTAAGAAATCTAAATTTTCTGTAAGTTAGAGCAAACGTATCAACTAAGATTACCATGAGATAATATGAAAATTTTGGAGTTGTTAGAAAGACATCCATACGTTTAATAATACAGATAATAACACCATAGAACAATTTAGCTTGTCTGTTAATTTCAGGTCTAAAGGCAATTCCAACCTTTATCTTCTGCAAATTCTGCGTAGATATGCACGTAAATAAGAGGGATATTTGGAAGAAACAGCACCCTAATGGTGCTCTCTCTCTGATGAACAAAACTTATGAGCTGAAACAGTCTATCACCTGCAACATGATCTTTTCAACTCATAAAAGCTGTTCTTGTCAAAATTAAGAACTACTAGGATATTGGCGAAAGCTTTGAATTGTAGGGAAATAATTAGTGTTTATCACTACGTCTACGTAGTATCCCATGGCAAGTTATATATGTTATTTGCCGGCTGGGAGGTCCGTATGGTGAAAAACTGTGACCGAGGTCTTGAAAATACTGCCCGAGGCCGTAGGCCGAGGGCAGCATTTTCAAGACCGAGGTCACAGTTTTTCACCATACGGACCGACCCTTAGCCGGTAAATAACATATTTATTGTTTTTAAACTTGACGAAATTCTCTCTGAAAGAACCCGAATGATTTAGGGCTGTTAATACGGCAAGATCTTCCATAAACTGAACAATTTTTGAGCGAGTAAATGGCAGTTAAAATAGAGGTGAAGCAAATTAAAGAGAGATGCCTCAGCGAAACATTTTCATTTCCGTAACGATAAAGGTGATTTAAAAGGCTTCCAAACAAACTTTGAAACATTATTTTTACAAGTATCTGTCACAATCTGACACCTGTCAATTAGAGAGCGCGTAAGAAAAAAAAAAGCATAAGAGCATTTGAAAAACAACGGAACTAGTTTGGCAAGGAGTACTGTCACGACAATGTTTTCTTCAAAATCAGTCAATAATCTAACGGAAAGTATTATTCACTCTCATCGACGATTCATTCATGTACGAAGATTTACCTCTGTTCATGAAGTAAACGGCGAGGAAAATAATTGTGAGTAAATTCAACTTTTTTATTTTGAAGTTGTGAGAGTTCGCTAGTTTGTTTGCTGCAATGGCGTGCGTAAATCTGATCTTTCCTTCACAAAAACTAAATTCGAACGGCACACTCCAACGAGACACAAGGGAATTTAATGCGGCCTTTTCTCAAAAAATTCCTTCAGTTTCTGTTGTGTAATTTACGGTACAAATGTCCAAATTGAACGGAATTGGAAAGACTCACCGGGAGCCTATATTTGTTGTAGAACTTAAATTAAAACTTTGCTCGCTCTTTCTCTACTAACAATTTTCTCGAGAAAATTCAGATATTAAATTAAAGTTCCATCGTTCAGTTTAATTGTAATCAAATACCTCACGTTTTTTACTTTCTGGGTACTTTTTGTGAACGATTAAAATTAATTGCAGACAGTTTTTAGGCCGCTTGTCAACCAACGTAATGACACTATTGTTTATACAAATTCATTCTGAAACCAATATTTTTCTGTCAACCAAAGTGATTTGAGAGAGAGAAAAGAGAGGATTCATAAGTTATTTATCGGCTTGAGGTAGTGACCGACTTGTTTGCTTTAAAATACTGCCCAGCCGGAAAACGAGGTATATTTATGAAAAATGACAACGAAAGTTGGGATGTACTCGGCGATTCACGAAAGCGTTACCGTGGCCCGTGGGCAGAGATAGGAAAATACTGACCGGGTAAAGAACCAATCAGATTGCAGGATTCGTTACCGTGCCCTCTAAAAAAACAATAAAAAGTTATATCCTCGAATATTATCTTTTCATGCCTTCCTTTTCGTTTGTCTTGATGAAAATTTAATGGAATTGTTAATACTGTTTAGTCCGGCCTATTTAATTATAAATGGAATTATCTTTTTTAGTACTCAGAGAGCATATAACTTTATTTGTCTAAAAAGTTCTCGTGTCTGTTTCCTTGACAGGTCTTTGTCGTTTAACTTCATTACCTCCTTACCCGAAAGAGTGTTCGTGCACCTTACAAGCCTTCAGTTCCTGTAAGAAAACTCAAAGGGAATAAATATAGCATTGAACGGTTATCTCGGTTTAACGTTGTCATGCTGCATTTGCATTTGGAAATATCCTAGCCCCTCTCAACAATCACATGCTAAACAAAAGGCAATTACTTGATGCGTTCATGTTGTTTGCTACGCTAGAAGTGGGAAAAAGGTGAAGAGGACGTTAATTTGAATCACTTAAACATTTCTGAAAAGTTCCAATCCTTATAAAGTTTCTTAAAATCACATTGCTTCTCTCTCGATGTTGAGTTCTATTAGCGCCATCTACCTATTACATATTAGTGGTTTAGCAAGAGGACGGGAACATCAGTTCAGAACGGGAAAGCGCGCGGATAATCGGGACACGACTCTATTTCGACTTCCGGTGTTAGCGTTGCCTTTCTCCCCATTAAGTTCAGAACGTCATTTCGCTGGTTTTCCCGTCGTGATCAAAACGCGTAGGATTTGCGTTAATTTGGAATGGAATGATTTCAGAACTCATTTCCAGGATAACCAGGTCCCTGTCTTTATTTTATTCGGTGAATTTGTGAAAATTTACCGCTACATTTATTCTGGATTCCCGAAAGGAAACACGATCGTTAGCAAGCGATCCAAGACTTTAGGGCTCAGTTACCTTTTGTAATTCAGCGTGGCTTTAACAACGCAAGGGCTTTTCTTTTGATACATTTCTTAAACCATGTATGAAACCTCTAAGAATAGGTGCTGTTAATTTTATCGTGAATTAATTCATCATTAAATTAAACTTGCCTCATGTTGAAGTTTATCAAAATGAAACAACACGAAGGTTACCTTCCGCTACGAAAGAAAATGACAATCAACTTAATTTCGGCACGGCTTTCTAAATCTATTAATTTGATTCAGTCTTGAACGACTTTATTCGTTAAAAAATTAAATTAAACAAAAAAAAAAAAAACAAATAAAACAGGAACGAAGTCTTATTCCTCAGTCTAACCGTTTCGTTGGTGAGTAGTTTGAGTGCATTTCATTCGTACATGGTTAAACGGGAACTCGTTGTAAACAACTCTATCGTTGGGTCGCTTGATCTCTACATGTTTTCGTCATAACTCCTGATAACTCCATTCAAAATGCATTGCAACTCTAAGAAGGTGGTGCTCGAAAGAGATGTACTGTCATGATTGAGAAGAATATTCAGTAAACAATGGAAAAAACTGTAACGATTTCAATTCCAAATCACACTTTACAAAATTATGAAGAAAAACGAGTAGTGCTGAAATCTAGAAGCGCGAAACGAAATGACAGCGATATAAATCATAGAAAAAAAATATTTAGTGGGCTTCAAAATTTGATAGATGAATGTGGGAATAATTTCAAAGTTTAATCGCCCATGTGGATTCATATTAACAACAAACTATCCTGTTTGCGCTTGTTACACTCTCAAAGAGGATAATTTAGTTGTCCTTCAAGTGGTCTGTGAAACCAAAAATTCCAAGCTGATAGTGATCTTAAAGAGCCGAGGTCAGGATATTCAAGAACAAATATAACGTCGACGGTTCGTTGCAACGACTGCTGAGTCACTTTTCAACACAACGCGGCGGCGTTCTCGACCAAGTTTCTTATCGGCATTTTTGCTGCGCGCGCCGTTCTGAAATGACGTTCCCGTCCTCTTGCTAAACCAATCTATTCTAATATCAGCAATGACGGGGTTGTAAAGATGGTGAATTGTTAGTCATTGTGACGGAGATTGGGCATTATTTTCTTTGTATTGTTATAAGATGGGTCATGTTCTTCCACAGGCATTTGCAGTCGAATTCTATCAACTCGTTACCCGAAAGGATATTTGTCAATCTGAGAAATCTAAATCTTCTGTAAGTTAGAGCAAACATACCAACTAAGGTTACTGTGGGATTAAATGAAAATTAAAAAAGCCTTGCAACAACAAGTGCACTTATTTTCAGCAACGAGGGGATGCTCTCCTGAAAAAAATAATATTTACAAGGATTTTATCAATACCTATCAAACTCGTTTGATACAAATGTTATTATAGAGCGCGAGGCAGTAAGACGTTTCTAGTCATCTTGGAAAATCTTTGTATCTTAGCGTTGCATTTTCTCAAAGCCATTTGTGTCCCTTATAATGATATTTTCTCTTACTGGCGTTCTCTCCATGAAAGAGCTGGTTAAACGACTAATAGATGCGACAGAACCTGTTTTTTAAAACCATTTCTGTAATTATTTTTTTCCCCTTTTGTTTTGTTCTTCTTAGGTATTTTCCTTCGAACTCAATTACTTCTCTACCTGAAACAGTTTTTGCAAATTTAACAAAACTGCAACATCTGTGAGACTCAACATGGACAAATAGCATTAAGTCTTACCCTTGAAATTGCTAAATAGTCAATGTTTTGTAATTTGATGGTTGCATTTGATAGACATCGAATCCTCAAAGCTTCCATGGCGTGAGACTCCAAGTCATTCTAAAAATAGGAAATTTAGTTGTAGGATTGTTATCTCAGGTGAAATTTTCTTATCCTCTATTTCAAAATTCAGAAATTTTTCTTCAAACGCCATCACCTTTTTGCCAGAAAGAGTGTTTGACGACCTGAGGAACTTGCACACAATGTATGTAACAACAACGAAATTAGCACGCCCTAGAGCAGAGCTCCATGAACTAACCTAAGTGAGGAACTTATCTACTATTCTTCCGCAGTAGAGCGGCCAAATATTAAGAGCTTTCGCCAACAAGTTTGACTTTCCCAAGTCCGATCGGGGGCTTCAAAAGAATGTAATGTTGTATTTGGGTAGGCCCCAAAAGGTTCTTTTATGCAGAGACTAATTGAGTCAGTATTGTCCAGTGATGAGGAAAAATTAATATTACTTCATCATATGACCCGTACGGCCATGCGAGAGCAATCCAATGGAAAACCAAAGTGAATGCAGAAGTGTGTAGGGCCCGAAAGGGTTGACTTGAGGCGGTCCGAAAAAAGCTGTCCGGTCTCACACGGCTTTGTTGCAAAGAGAAAAGAGAAAAGATTTAAAAAAAGGAAACATTTTTTATAGCAGAGTTCTTTTGTGGTTGTTCTAATCAGGTTGAAATGGAATTTTCGAAATTTTCAACACTTGGTGGCCGTCACGAAATGCTTATTGCCTGAGTTAGGTCGGGCCGGACTGTTAAATAAGGAGTTTAAGATGTCACTACGACGACGTGTGGTAAAATGTTGCTGAAACAACGTAATTTATGTTCCTCTGAGACTTTCGCCAATAGCTCGATGCGTTCAAAGTTTCTTACGGTACGACATATTGACTTCGGCCTAACATATGAACTAAATTATGTTGAGTTCAAAGTAAAAACTTGACTAAATTGCTGTCAAGGTTTCCTTGCTTAGAGGACGTAAAAGTTGGAAATTCACGTATTAGATCTGCATGGGACGGCTAAGATATGTAAAAAGTCTTAAGACACACGGGTTTTGCCAACGTTCTGCTGATTACATCTTTTGTTATGCAACCTTCTCGTTGCCGTCACGTGGTTTTCGTCGTGGTTTTCTTAAAGTCCCTAATGTTTCGATTTTGGTCATGACAAACGAACCTCGCTACGCTCGATCATTATGACATTACCGAGAGCCAAATATCTGCAAGTTAGGCCCTCCCGCTCAGTCAATAATAATGTAATAGGGAATTTTACGGAAAATTAAGCCCGCGCGTGATTGAAATATTTAATGAAAATGAACAAGATAAACGTAAAAAAAAAATTGCAAATTGAATGATATTGTGTTGAATAATTATAATGAGTAACTGTTGAATTTCACAATTTATACAATGAATACGAAGAAAATTCAATAGATTTGTGGGCTGAAGTTTAAATATTGGAAGTGAACTTAAGACACTTTTTCCGGTTTGAAGAAGAATATAATAGGAATGATGTCTTTTTTTCAGGGATTTTACATCGAACGCTATATCTTCTTTGCCCGAGAAAGTGTTTAATAACCTAATGCTATATAACTTGTAAGTAAACTCTTTTTTGTGTTCAATAATGATCAGAAAAACACAGATTACTTTAAGAGCGAGGGGATTGATACCATTTAGATCTTCTGCATATGTTGGCATCCTTCGGTTTGCCCTCCTGTTTATCCGTACGTCCTTAAGTCCACCTCTCTGTCTGTTTGTTTATCTCTTCATCCACGTTTCTATGTCTACGCCCCTGTTTTGCTCTCTCTTTGTTTACTTACCTTTTAGGTCAACCTTAGTTCTTTTATTTTAATCACGATAAAATGCATTTATTTTGTTAGGTATTTATCCAGGAACTTTATTACCAGTTTACCTGAGGGATTGTTTGCAAAGACGGATAAAATCCACGCTATGTGAGTAACTGTTGACACTAGACTAATTGGAAAGAAACAAATTATACGATATGCATCACTTTGATTTGAAATTGGAGTGAACAGCACATAACTGTACCGCATTTACTCGGCAATAAGCCGAGACCCCAAACTTTGTACGTGTAGACTCGGCATAACGAGAACCAAAAATAAATCGGAAACACCCGGCTATAAGCCGAGACCTATTCATTATTACAAGACTGAATTGTTAACTACGGGAAAACCTAACATTTTCTGAATAAAACCACATCTACTGTCATAAATGAGGCTTAGACGATCGTGATTTATGGTGATTTAATATGCAAAGGACGAAAAAGCTAACTATTCAATTGAAAAGCAACGAATCATAACTCAGATGAATTAATGTGTTCCAAAATATCAATTTAAAACTAACTATGTTGTTAAGCGGCATTACCAGTACCTACACATCCGTAATGTCTATCAAACAATCTCGTACAGAAAACAGTCAAGTTCCATCGATTTGTAATCACATCCCGTCAGCATGACGGTTATTCCCTATCAAGAATCTTTAACATGGATGTGACACCGATGCGGTTTAAACTATCATCCAGCCGCACTCTCGAATTCGAAATGAAAGTTAATAACCAATGATTGTGTTTCCTTACTTTTAGTCGGCTTATAAGTAAATAAATCCCGATTTAGTAGAGTTTCCACGTGCTGGAAAATTTTTTGTCAAAAACTTTCAGCTATAAGCCGATACTCCCTCTAGAGCCCAAAATTTTAACTCACTTTAGTTTTAATTTGTGTAAAAATCGCTCGGCTTATAATCGAATTAACACGGTACACCAATTTACGTTTAACTTACCCTGTGATACACGTGTAAAGCAAACAAGTCATATTTTGGTTTACTCTCCTTTTCCCATTCGTTTCCTTTTCTTCTGACCCACTGATTTTATTTTATTGCATTCAGCCATCTTTCCTTCAACCGCATTACCACGTTACCAGAGAGAGTGTTTGTTAGCTTGTCAAAATCACTACGATTTCTGTACGTATCAAATGCTTTGAACTCATCGAAGGTAGTAAAAGTTTTAATTCAGCCTATGAAAGAACAGTCAAAAACATTTCATTCCTGGAAGGAACTGACTTTTCGGACATAGCTTGATGCTACTCTGGTTTGCAGATTTATGAATGTAACTGAAGAAGTTACAATTCATATACCCAAAGTTTCGACACTCCTATCTAGTGCCTTCATCAGGGGTGATCTAAACGCTGCAACAAGAGGTCATTTTAAATGATCACTAATTAGCGGCCTTTTTTTTTCTGACGAGGTGTAAATAGGCGTCAGGAAGCAATCCGCCATCGTCACGATTTGAAGGAGCGTGGGCGGAGTTAATATGCCAAGCCTCCAAACAAAGGCGCTGGTGGTAACGCCGATTAGTGGTGATAATTTTAGAATTATCCCAGCCAATTGTATGGTTAGTTAGGCATGTGTGCTCCGATAAAGCTGAATTTTCCTTTTTGCAAAGGAAAACCGCTTTTTGGTGCTCTTGGTGCTCTTAATTTAGTGATCTTATAAAAGGACCTCTTGTTGCAGCGTTTAGATCACCCCTGATGAAGACACTAGACAGGAGTTTCGAAACGTTGGGTCTATGAATTGTAACTTCTTCGGTTACATTCATTAAATCTGCAAACCAGAGTAGCATCAAACTATGTCTGATTGTCCACCTGGTTGCCGTGTGAACTTTAATATATTTTAACTGACTTTTCGTTGTGTAATCGTTAAAATAATTTTGTTCATATTTATTCTAGGGATATTTCTTCGAATAATATTACCTCTTTACCTGAGAAATTGTTTGCCAACCTGACAAAACTGGAATCCCTGTAAGTATCAATAAGAATACCAAGCACACGTGATGAAAAACTGTGTCCGAAAATAATTGTGAATATAAGGGGCAAAATATATGTCTTTTGTTTCTAGTTATTTGGCTTCTAACCGCATTGGCGTTTTACCTGAGGGAGTGTTTACCACCTCAACAAGTCTTATGCATCTGTACGTGATCAAAGTGGTTGAGTTTTCATTCTATGTTGATTAAAGAAACGTGCTTTTCGAGTAGATGTACAACTTTCACTCTGTTACACACGAAAGAAGAAAGAAAAGGTACAAAAAAAGAACAGGAGAAGGTCTCTAAACTTCAACATTGTAAGTAAATTTTTTATTCAGATTGCTAAACCACAACCTTCTGGAATACATTCCACATCAAGCCTTCTTCAAATTGGAGCAGCTTCAGTTACTGTAAGTTCTCTATCACTGGAGCACCGCCCAGTACTTATCAACGCCATAAAAGACAATTCGATCAGAGACCTTCTTCAGTTTTTTACAACTTTTGAATATTCATTAGTTTTCACCTTTAATTACGTAATCACTAGCACCTCGATCTTATTTAAAGCTCTTTTTTTTTATTTAAAAGTTGTAAATAACTGAAGACCAAAACGTTTTTATTCAATTTTTTTATCGTTTTTACGTAAGAAGTTGTCCATCCTCGCATTTTTTTTAACTCTCTTTTTTTTAACTCTCTCTCTCTCTCCCTCTCTCTCTCTCTCTCTCTCTCTCTCTCTCTCTCTCTCTCTCCATATATATATATATATATATATATATATATATACTCTCTCTCTCTCTCTCTCTGTATATATATATATATATATATATATATATATATACATATATATATATCCGGCGAACTTTCCTAAGGTGTTTCGTCTTTCTAGGGCACTTTCATATAACCCCATTAAGGCGGTTGGGAAGGAAGCATTTCGTCTCGGTTCTAACGATCTACACATGTAAGTGTTATGACCTGAAGTTCTACGCTCCATTTCTGTCTTGACAGCGATTTGTGAGTGAAGATATCTGTATTTGCAATGTAACGTAAAGGAGGCTAGTATAGTTTGCATTGCCCTTTTTAAAATGCCACGTTTAAAGCCTCTGGAAGGGAATGCTTACTTTCAGGATCAAAAGCTTTGAAATTGAGTTGTTTTTTTTTTTAAGGAATCATCTCTCGATTTTCCTTAAATTCTACCATTACAATGTCCCTTAATTCATGAACCACTCTTTCTTCTATCAACCGTTTCACCTCAAAAGGTGTCTCTAAATTTCTAAGATTTTCTTATATTTGCCATTTTTTTTTATCAAAATATTTATTTTTCCTTGCAGATATCTTATACAGACAGATTTGAAAGTATTGACTTTCGAATCCTTTGACAGGATCAGGACAGTTGATAATTTTGAACTGTGATATTTCTTTATTACCATTTAAACCATAATTCCATCTGAGCATTTTGCCGATTAAGAAATGTTCAACTGTGTCGAACGTTGTTTTGTGATTGGCTTAGAAAACTCTCGCTATCCTCTTAACCTAAGAAATACTAAAAGAGATTAATTGAAACTTAACGAAAAGAGCATCATTTTAAAAAATGCATTAACTTTGAGTTCTCTCAGGCTCAGTTGGGATGCCTGGAACTTATCGCAGACTGGCTCTGTGGTAATTTTCAAGAGGGTATCAATGGTACTAATCGTTAGTTAAAAATTGACAAATTTTCAAGCAATGGCCGTAAAATAGTTGAGCATTTTTTTTCTCTTTAAACGCAACAGGTTGAAATTTACAGCTGGCCGTTAGTTTTTTTAGCATTTGCCGTAAACGTCGTCTCTCATCGAGACTGAGGTTTAAGTGTTACTGTATAAATCGAAAAGCAATCAAGATCTTTAACTTCTTCCAAACTAATAACATGGCTTGTTTTCATAATTAGACTATATTTGACTTTAAAACTTAAACTCAGAATCATATCTAGAGTCACGAGTTCAATAATGGTTTTGAATGGTATACTATTGGGAACTTTCTAACAAACCTTAGATCTGGAAGACAAAATGAAAATATATAACATGAGATGTATAGCTAATCCAGGTGTTGCACTGTGTACATTTTTCTAGTGTCGCGTGGAATCGCACTCCAAGGACAGTGACATACTTTTCACAACAAGCCTCTTACACAATACATATGTCAGTATATGCCTTTTGTTACATAACAGTCCAAGTGCATCAACATACACTACGACAAGTTGCGGTACTGAAGATGCAACTATTTCGAATCTCTACGCTCTTTGCCTGTATAAAGTTACAAATGGCATTGAGCAACACTGTAGTCTTGTAGTCTTGATTCGCCAACAGGCAACTAAAGATTTTTTCGCGACTAATGATTGGCTGGATTTGAACTTTTAAGCTCTGCCCTTTAAGCGCTTCATATGGTATGAGTAGCCTCGTTTTACAAAGAGACACAGTTGGCGTTGTCGAATACCTCCAGTTTGTGATTTTAGAATCTATCAAATATCTCGCAAGTTTGCCCTGAAATGTAGACATGGCTTAGCATTGGAATAGTGAATTCGAAACATAAACTGCCAATTGCCTTTAGTATTACAGAAATGGCACTTAATAAAGATAATTTCTCGTCTGGCTATTTTTTCGCGAGTGTAATTCACGCTTCAGAAGATTTTTTAATTTGGATTAACCAGGACTACCGATTCCCTTTCAGAAATGCACAGGTGGCTAAAGCAATTCAAAGGCCAGTGGGATCAAGCCGCTACGATTTTAAACGCGCTCTGCTGTCCATGGGGTTTACGGAAATATCTGAGGGGATTTTTATGCCCTGTCTGACAGGGACATTTTCAAACTTTTCTGGGAAAGAAATCCAAAACTGCGTGGAGTGTCCTCCTGGTAATCATTTTTTTTAAACATAACTTGGACACAATGGCGCTGTGATTTGTCAAAAACACATCGGCTTTTATCCCAGAAACCCAAAGAAAACTACAATATTTTCCTGTCTTGAGAAATGGCGCCACACAAGACGAATTCCCAGATTTTGATTTATTGAAGGCCTTTGGTTTGGAGGAAACGAAGTGGGAAATCTGAACGCTGAGTTCATCGAGAAATATGTTATTTTCCTTAAATTTATTAAATTTTCTACTTAAATTTGCAACTGATATTAACTAACTGATTGCTTCGTTTCAAGCTTTACTTGTGGGCTGCGCAGTAAAAGTTAAAGAACTTCAGAAATTCACGACTACATTTCCCCAAATGCTCACTAAGAAGAAAAAGTTGCCATTGTTTTTATTCAAAAAAAGTTTGGCGATAAACTAACAGGATTTTAATTCAGAAATTTAATTAAAGTGCTATTTGCATGAGAACGGAAATCACTTGCAAAGTGAATTTGCATTCAAGATTTATGGCTGTTCTGTTAACTGTCCTTGATCTCAGCTTTCATTTGAAATTTTATGCCAAGTTTAGGCGTTTTATATTAGTACTTTCTGAAAAAATTTAAGGAGGGCTCTGTGAAGGCTTTAATTTGAGCAGAGGCAATGGAAACCAATTTGGTTAAAGGAAATTAGTGTACCACGAGTGCAGTTGTTTCGAGAAAGGTTGTCCTTGACCTAGAGATTTCCCCGAAATCTGTTGGTCAAGGGACCGTGACATGTAATTACTCACAATATCTTTAGAGGATATCGCGGGGTTATGGCGTTTTTTTTTTTCCCGACAACCTTCCTCGAAATTGCTGTGTAAACAAATAGCTGAACGGCGTTTGAACTGGTGCACACGGCTCGATGTGCGGACTTTCGATTTTGGTGTTGTTGTCGAAGTGCAGTCTAATAAGACTTTGTCCTAAAAATGGAAACAAATTTTACCGATAAAAACTCTACAGCTGAAATTTATTACGATGTAAAAGCTCTGGCAGATTAAAGCTGTTTCATAGGCTTGCAGAAACTTTCCGTACAGATTATCAGATCACGAATATGTACAGCTAAAGCAGTATTGTCATCCAAGCAATCGATTAAGCTGGGTAATGAAATGAGTTATCCAACAAAATGTGTTAGCTGATTGCTGTTATATACGATCTTCATTATCTTTCTTTCCTTAGTTTTTACGAACTCTTTCTTGGTTTCAACTTTTTTACAGGTGGATTTTACTCAGATACTCTTGGCTACCTGGCAGAAGGCTGTAAAAAATGTCCCAAAGGTTCCTATGTCGCTTACGACAAAAGGCCGGGAAAATCAGTTTTAGATTGCAAGACATGCCCCCTCGGTAAAGAAAATTATGTCAATTATATTGGTATAGTTCTAGACTGAATCATGATCATCTTCATGATTGTTTCTAAGTTAATATAGATTACGGTTGCTTCCTATTCTGTGTTGAGATTCGGACATGTGAACCAAAAAAAACAAAAAACAAAAAACGAAGTGTCAACCGTCGAAAAACAGAAATGTATTTGAAAAAGGAGATGAGAGTATTACCATTACTCTGGCGATTCTATTGCTAGCCTAATGACAAGCTCCCATTGATGCTGCAGCACGAGCCGCAAGACCTGCGAAATTCTATCCGGCGATTGGAGCGATTTTGTGAGACTTAGGTGGGGAGTTGAAATTTGAATAAGAGCCTCTCGTTTGCGTGCCATAACCTTTCCGAAACTCTCGTACGCTCGCATCGCTTTCCCGTTCGAAACACGTGGAATTTGCTGCTCGTGTCTCAGGAGCAATGAAAGCTTGCGAGCTGGCTACCTCCTTGATGATGAACGCAATAGTCTTGGGACACCTCAAGCACTTTAAGCACCGGAAAGAGGCGATCGTAGGAAATATTTGTATATCTTATGCCCCAAGTGCGTTCCTTCAATAATATTTAAAACAAACACACTATATAGCTATAGAAAGAGTCTGCTTCAAAATCTTTAACGCTTTCAGGAACGGAAAGTGACTTTTTCGCTGGATATCGTGCTTGTCAATGTTTGATAGAACACTATCGAACCCATCTATTTCACGGGTGTTACAAATGTAACCAGAAAAGTGGACTGATATGTCAGGATGATTATGCTTCATTGAAACGTGGTCATTGGTGGCACTGGCGTAACGAATCGTACAAATATCGCTACAAAGATTTCATAAAGAATCTCCTGGCGTCATTACCAGCTCTCGATGAATTCTCCGTGCAGTATCCTCATCCTATTCCGACGCCGTACAAGTGTCCAGTGGAAGACTCCTGCAAAGGTGGTTTGGACTCAGAATGCGCACTTGGATACGAGGGCCCTCTCTGTGCAGTTTGCAGCTCAGGATACTACAAGCAGTTAAAACCCTGCATTAAATGTCCTTCAAAGCCGTGGATTTTGGGACAGATGTCAGTGATTGCTACGATAGTATTTTTAATCATTGCTTTTGCCGTGTGGAAGAGAAGGCAGAAGAGTGGGAGGACAAGAGGACAGTTTTTAATAGACACAATCCTGTCCAAACTAAAAATCGTCATCGGCTTTTATCAGGTTACGCATGGCCTGCTCGAAGCATTTTCTTATATTAAATGGCCAGATTCGCTTCAGGATGTAGCAAAGTATTCGGGGATACTGCAAATGAATTTTCTTCAGGTTTCTCCCATTCACTGTCTTTCCTCAGGATTGTCGATGGACGCCTTCGGAGATCTGTCATTAATTCTTTCAATTAATGCCACTGTCATCGCCCTATCTTTTCTGGTTTATGGTTTTCGCAAGGTATGTATCATCAGAAACAGAAGCTTGGAAAATGAAGAAAGGCTGAATAAGATATCAGAGACCAAAGAACTTGTGTGCAGAAATTTGTTTTTCTTTCTATATGTTACTTACCTGAGTACTTGCACAAAGACAGCTAATGTTCTACCATTCGCGTGCAGGAAACTCTGCAAAGATGAAAATGAAGATTGGTGCAACGAATACCTAAAAGCCGACTACAGCATCAAGTGCCATGGACCAATGTATGGCCAATTCGAAATTGTTGCCTACATTTCAACTACTTACATCTTTGCATTACCAACCGCCTCATTCATCGCTCTCTGGAGACATCGAAAAGTACTACCGATATCAACATCTGGTGAACCGGCCTATGATTCAGAGGCAGTTGCAGGATTGCGCTTCCTTTTCGAAAACTATAAATCTCGTTCGTGGTATTGGGAACTGGTCGAAACGTCTCGCAAAATAATCCTCACATCAGTCCTCATCCTAGTGGGACAACAGAGCAGGTCGTACATTGGCCTGGCATGGGTCGTTGGTGGAATGTATGGAGTCCTTTTCTCCTGGATTAAACCCGTACAGGACTCGTTCGAGAACAGGTTGATGACGACGTCCCTCGCCGTCACCGTTGTGAATTTGGGTGTGGGAGCAGTGAGCAGGATTCCGGTTGAGAATGTTTCAAAGGATTTCGACATGAACACTGATACCCTGGCAATGAAGATCTTGATACTTGGAGCGAATTCTCTGGTCCTTGGTCTACTTGTTGGTAAGAAGTTCCACTTTCGGCTTTTTTAGATTGCCTAGCTGAGAGATGACTAACAATGGAAACGTCTCACTATTCATTTTTCTGTCATTTTTTTTTTTCTGGCTTAATCAATGATTAAAGTCTCTACGTAGCAAAGTGCTAGCCATGAAGCAGTTTGATAAGCCAAAATATAGACAAAGTAAAAACTAAATGCAAAATTAAAAAAAAAAATAGGAACAAGCAAATAAAACAAGACACGCCGAAAAGCTGACAAATTATCAACAGACAATAAGGTACTTCCGATCTCAAATTTCATTAACTTATAAAATTAAAAAAGTTGGACCAAGAGATCCGAAATGATAAATTGAGTTAGCTTCTTTCCCTTACTTTTTGAGTGGTAAAGCATGAAAAGTGATCATGATGTTGATATTTTTTCTAAACCTACAGCATTTTCCCCTTACTGGAGTGCAAATTACTTGGGGTTAGAAATAATGATAATATCAAATTTACAAATGATAAATGATAAAACAGTTAAAAATAGAATCTGAAAAGATATGAGTGGATTACTTACATTCAGTTTATGCTATTTTTTCCTCTATAGTCCAGTATTTGGTATATTTGCATCAGTACTTCAATGAATGGCGAAAAAACCCGCAATGGTCTTTCTCGTGCTGCCTAGCTCTGCTTCTTCCTCTAAATGACATGCAGGGAGACGTTCAAGGTGTGGTTGGTACGAATATCCTTGACACCCAGCTAGAAACAGGAATGATAGACAAACCGTCCATTGCTGATTGCGTTCAAGATAGCGGAGCTCTAAGTTTCGCTCTAGCTCCTGCAGAAGGCGAAGGCTATGATGTTGCTAAATTGGAATCACAGGAGCAAATCCATATTGGTACGAGTAAGCGTAGCCTGGTAAAATCTAATCGTGGGACACAAACGGACTTGTTTACGCCATCAGCGTATGCTGTAACTGCACAACAATCATTTCAAGACACGTATATGTAGTAGACATCTTGGTGAGTGGAAAGAATTGCTTATGAAAGTTAATGCATTTAATAACACAGGCAAGTTACATTACAAACAGCAAAATGAAGCAGCATGACCTTTTTCTACAACGATATTCCTTCTCAAGATGAATATTTCAAAAAACATAAGATTGGATGAATCCGTTATATTGTGATAAATCTCAAACCCAACCTAAACCTTTCCCGTTTGTGGTATCCAGAGATGTGAGGCAAAAGGGAGAAAAATGTTGATACTTTTTCACAATTTCGGTATTTATGTATTTTTATCGTTTTCATTTAGTAATGCGGATAGCCTTTTATTAGTCGATTATTCATTTTAAAGTTTTTTTTTCTTGTCGGGGTTTTAAAGAAAAATTCCAAACGATCAGTTATTATCCAAATTTATTGCCAGAGAGCGACCTACGTACACAATAATACACACGCAAAAATAATGGCAATACTGGATATAATTAATGTATTGATTCATTCACTTAGGGTTACACTGAGGTCGTTTAGATACCTATGCATCATCCCAACATAAACCTTTTTATTTTCTTATTTCTTTTTTCAGATTTCAAAACCCTACGCGGGAAAATACTGTGACCTGCAGTTCAACCAAGACGTAGTTTACTCCTTTGTCTCATGCTTATGTAATTTTCATCTCACTCACTATTTGCGCTCTGCAACAGCTTTTTGTAGACATACTATATCAATCCCCAGTTACACGGAAATTATAAAAAATTTAAGAACAAAGGAAAAAATGAGACACTCAAACAAACAAAAACATAAACAAAATGGAGTGGAGGTAGAAAATAAGTGCGGAACGTACAGAAGCATATTTAGTATTTAAGGTTTTGAGTTCGCATTCAATTATGTGTCACTTAACAAAAAGTCAGCATCGATTGTTTCAGTCAAGCTGATATTAATTGTACAGGGCGACTTTTAACTGCTATACTGTTAGTTATTGCCAGGAGGCGTTGCGTAGCAGAATGTGCAACTAATTACGATACAAATAAAATTAGTATTATAGCTGTAACTTGGGGACTCGTTTAGAGAGAATTCCTTTCCAGGGTAGGTTTTAAAAGAGAGAAATGTGAATATTGATCATGATAATAAAGGGAATTTAGCAGTGGTCATACTATAAATGAGGTGGCTCTTCTTGCCCACTGTTGCCAGATCAAGTTCGAATTTGAATTTTTGTGAGGGAGAAAAACCGGTGGCCTTGTAGAATAACTTTGAAATGAACCTTTACCCAACCCATACCCCGATTAGCTGATACAGACACCAATACTCTGGTCCAAGAAACCTACATTAAGCGGAAAATTGATTATTTGTTCATGCAAAATTTCGTTTCATCAAAGACAATGATATTCTTAGAACGGGTAGTAATGTTTAACATGGCTCTTTACGTTTACGTGCATGACTTAATCAATATCAAATTCCATTTCATGCCCTATCTTCAATTTTATCTTGCTCATTTCAGGTTCGATTGGGATGAAAGTTACCTCTATTATGAAACTATGAAATTCACTTTATCATTTTAATCTTGTTGGGCCCAGCTTAAAATCATATTCATAGTCAAATCAGCAGAATTTCTATTCATGATGGTATGAAGGTGCCCTAAAACTGACAAACTAAGAGAAAAAGATGACGCCATCGTGTGACAGAGACTAACAGCACAAGAAAACATGGACAAACGAATTTTCTGTTAACTACATATTTGAATCAGACACTTAAAAACACTTTTAAGAGAGCACAGAATTCAGAGTTCACCAATAGATAAGCAAAGCTCGAAAAAGTATCTTCAATTCCCGGGGCAAAAGTGAAACATATTGTTGTTAAGTAATTTTTCTCGCTCACCCATAGGTCAAATATGTTAGTTAAATATTGAGAGGCGATGCAAAATAACCAACCAATGGGAGGAAAGAGCAAAATGCCATGTCATAGGGGAAATTGAACAGCGATTGTCTCTTAAGTAAACAAAGTAATAGCTTGCTAAAGTGTTTGCGTGAGCTGAATTTCTATTGGCTGTAAAAAGACTGAAAAGCTCCAGGTGCAAAATTTCTCACCACAGTCTTTGTGAGTTCGGCATGCTTTAAATGAGTTTAAAGCGCTGTGAATTTAGGCCACCACACAGATGTTCTTTCGCTGCGTTCTTTACCATGTATTCTGTTGATACCTGGGTTCTATTCATAGTCCAATTCGCCATGATAGCAAGGACTGTAAGAACACAAGGTAAGTTTCAGTTATTCAAATATCTAGCACATGTAACAAAAGTTCAATTTCTGTCAGTGAAATTTGGCAGGTAGCCAGCAATCCATACGCCATGTAAAATAATCATTAACGCTGTGGAGATAGCAATTTAAAATTTTCTGCTTTGGCAAGTTCATAACTGCAAGGCTGTCTTTTTAAACATTGTAACCATAGTAAACAACAACGAAGAGGTCCTTATTCCGTCTCAGAGGTTAATTCAGTTCTCGATATATCAATAGCAGGCTCGAGTCCTTGGGTTGGGTCGTCTAAAATTATTAGAGACTTCAAGTTCCAGTTTTCATATAAATTCTCACTCATTGCATGAAAATGATGATATAAAAAACGAAAAAAATCAATTCAATTCAATTCACAATTTCCTTAACAGAGCTTACGTTAATGTCATTTGCATGTAGATGGATAAACGTTCACTTAATTGTTTATAACATATTTTCGGCTTTTTTATTGAACGATTGGGGATACCTTATCCACCCTCACTCATGCAGAATTTTCCGGAAATATCAGTAGTTTCAGACAGTAATTTCTTAAATGTTTCGCGTAGTGTTAACATTAACTTCAACTTTCACTCATTACTTTACTTCAAACCACGATAAATTTATCTCAATGTCAACAATCTATTGCTACCGTAGCAATACTTTAAAATTTAGATCGATAAAAAATAACTCAGCGTTTAATAAAAGCATTCAACTTCCTGAGGGTTTGTCCACCGTAAGGAACATCAAACATCGTGATGGAAATCAAGACAAGTTATCGTTTATTACATTTCAAATATGACTCATTTCTGTTTTCAAAGAATTCTCTGAAGCAGATCAATGTCGCACTTTGGAGTTCAGGCCTGAAAAAGAGTTTGATGGCAAACGCCTCGTGAACCACGTGATTCGCATCGTTGAAGTCACGGTGAGGGAGTTTTGTGAAACTATGTGTTATATGGAACCCGACTGTGTGAGCATTAACCTTGATAAACGAGCGGGTGGACGTGGAGTGTACAGATGTGAATTGAATAATGTTACCCATGAAGAACACGAAGACGAGTTAACGAATAATACAAGTTATTTTTATCATGCAGCTGAGGTATGTCCTTGTTTTAATAAGATTTTTGCCGCACCAAAACATTCTAGCACAACACTCCATCAGTGCACCACGTTTTCCTTCTGATTTTTGCCTGATTAAGACTCAGTGGTGTTTTTTAATATCCATAGCCAAGCTTAAAATGTGGTTTGGTTTGGTGAGTTGGTCTGTGCTATTCATCTGCATTTGTTTTTTTACCATAATGTCAATATGTTTGCAAGCCTAAAGAAAAAATGTCTGGGAAGTTATCAGGGATCCACTATTAACCTTCTTAAAAGTAAAAAAAAAAAAAAAGACTTCGATGATCCCCGCTTGTTTGCTACAAATGCTCCCGGATGTACAGCCAAATGATGGTGGTTATGATTGTGACAATGATGGATTTATTTTCTTTCAATGATAGAGTGCCTGTGCAAGAAACTCTTGCAAATACAATGCCGCTAGTCGAAGCGGTTATACCAACGTTGGATTTTACTGCTTGTGTCCCGCTGGATTTAGTGGTCGAACTTGTGAAAAAGGTAAACTTTGTATTTGCGACGATTCTTGAGGACATTCAATGGTGAGTGTCTTGGCAAGGGGGTGTGAAAGAATTTTTTTTCGCAAATGTGAAACGTAATTGATACTATACTACGCTTGTGTTGCACTTATGTCACCAACAAACGATACACTAAATAGACCAAACAACGAAAACTTTACAACAAAAACAGTGGATTTAGCCCTTTTCACATTCTATAGTTATTGAGTTGTCTTTTCTTATTTTTTTGGTGAGTGAAAATAAATGTGCGCACAAAGAATTATGTTAAAAAGAAATTTTGGGCTTACTTGTTTAGTGTAATGGTTTGTGGCCTTCGCTAGAGCCTCGTCGAAAAAATGATGCGAATGATGTCATGGAATCAGGGGGCTGCGCACAAAGAATGATTTTAACGAGAAAGTTTGGGCTCATTTGTTAGGTGAAATGGTTAGTGGCCATCACGAAAACCTCGTCGATTAAGGTCGAGATTAATTGGGATGTGAGAGGTTCGCATTTAACTCTTTGTATCATGTCTAAGTTGAAACGTGTTTTTTCCCTTCCGCTCCTACATTTTATCACCTATTCTAACTGCCTTGTCCAACCCCACCAAAAAAAATTCGCATGGAACTAAATGCTGCTAGTAATGAATTTTCCACTTTATTCTCCCGCGTCTTGACTTTTTCTACGTTTTGCTTTTACCTACTTTGGATTTAACTCAATCACTCGTCTGAGACTTAACCTAAAAAAATGATATGAGATGTAATAAAATAAAAAAAAAAAGAAAACTTACCATTTCCCTGTTCAGCAATGCCCGAGGCAGACAACACTGTCAACGAGGGTGTCGATTTACAGGTAACACGTAAATGAACAGATGAATAAACGAGCAAAATATTATGTTCTCCAAATCCATAACGGGTGGTATGATTGTCAAGCAAACACAAACATACCTACGGTTGCCATCTGATGATGATATGATAAAGGGTTACGAATCTGCAGTCCTAATTTATGTCCATTGAGACAAGGGGTCACAAAACTGTTTTTGTAAAGGTTAGTTTTTAAAAAGTGGAAAAATTAGCCCATTATTGCTGTATTGTCAACTTATTCTAGGACCCGCGACTTGCAAGGAAGTTCATGACAAGAAACAGTAAGTAAAACGAGTAAACTTTTATTTCGGACCTCGATAGTGCCAGGGACTAAACAGTGGTACATCACGGCCATGTAAGATGTCCCAACTATGATTTGAAAGCCCGAGGAACAGAGCTGTATAATGTTGTAATACAACTTTCATTAATTATCATCATTAATTACTTTGAATTAATAGAATACAAGAAAGTACTTTGGTTACGCTCCTTCTCGACTCTAAGCCACTCTCTGTTCTTTGTCAAGTGGGTGATTTTGGATGTGGAGATGGAGGGTGGACACCGGTAATGAAGATTGATGGCAATAAGGTTTGTGTACATCTCTTGTTGTTGTTTGTTTGTTTTTACTACTTTTGTATTTTCCAGGATCAATAGAGCAAAGAGTAATTTTGAATTAGTACAGAGTCCCTTTTTAGTACAATCCCTTTTTTTGATAAGATCCTGGAAGAGATCTGCAATGATAATGTCAACTAGATCAACTAAACAATGTTACCCTGCTTTTCGATTGCTCAGGCTTGTCAAGGTAATGGCTGTTATGAAGAAAAAACAAAACAAAAAAAACATTAATGAAATATTTCCTATTCTTTTTAAGAGAACCTTTCATTATAGCAGCTCTTACTGGACTGACAGAAACGAATACAACTCTCCTGGAGGGGAGACTGGGTTTGACGAAAATGAAATGAAATTACCCACCTACTGGAACACTTCGTTCTCAAGGATCTGTCTTGGTATGAAGATCGACCAACAGCTCAGGTTCATTGTCGTCAACAAGCAGGCCGACTCTTTGTACTCACTAATCGCTAATGGGAAATACCGCGAAACGTCACTGGGTCGCAACACTTGGAAGGAGATGCTTGGTGCAAATGCTTCTCTGCAGAAAAACTGCAACAAGGAAGGTTTCAATGTTGTTTGTCAGGCCACAGACTCCCCTAAAGCCAGGATTGGTATTGTTAGCAACCAACAGAACGACTGCAACACATGCAACTCAAGGATCGGCTTTGGTACAGGAGGAAAACCTGATGATTCAAACACGTGTGGCAATGAAGCAAACTTGAACCCGGATAATGGTGTGAAACACATCAAAGCGATGGGATACATTCTGGTACAATAACGAACATGTAGCAATAAGTTAAATTAGCGAAATACAGAAGAGCCTAATAAAAGCGGGGATAAGCCCGATGTATAAAAGATATCAGCAGGGGATTTTCGGGAACTTTAATCCAGGATGTTATTTGATCTGAGCCATGCAGTCATAGACTTTAAATAATTAATAATGGGGGGTAAGTTGCAAAGAGAATGAGGTGCTGTGTCGGTGGAAAAGTGTATCAAGATAATTCGGTTTCATCAAACGAATTGATAATGTAAATTGGCCACCGTAATGGTTTCTAAGCTGACGTTCCGAGCGTTGGCCCTTCGTCAAAACGAATGGAAGAAGGGTCAAAGCTCGAAAAGTTAGCTCACAAACCCTTTGCGGTGGTCAATTTACATCATCAACTCAGTTGATAAAACCAAGTTATTTTATACAAATAATGAAAGCTTCTTGTCATCTCGTGCTTAATATACCTTTATACAAACTCTGAGAGAATTGAAAGCTTATTGTAACTTCCGCCGATGTCTGATTCCTATTTTGACTCGGATGCAGAGCTATATAGTGGTAAGAGAAGGAGCCAATATAACGAATTCGTAGTCAACGATATCGAATCTCTGGACTGGTACCAGTCGATCGTAAGTGGCTATTATAAGTTCAATTTTAAGATTGGTTGTTTAAACATCAACAGCGTAATTAAAAAAAATCGACTAGGTCAAAGAGTTGATGAACAGAAATATGTTTGAAATTTTTTGTTTAGCCGAAGCAAAGCTCGACAGCACTGTTTCATCGCGCTCGAATTCACATCCAGGACTGGGCTGACAATAGGCTGGTAGACTTCTACAATCGATTATCTCTCCTAAACAGAATCAACGAACCGACAAGAGTAACTAAAACACATAAAAGTCTCATTGATGTGTTGTTAATTAATCACGCGGAATGTTACGCTACAAGTGGCTCTTTACACCTTGGACTGAGCGATTATGACTTAAACTTCACCATGCGAAAAAATAAGGCCAAAGCCGCGCCAGATCGAGCGTAGGAGAATAGAGAATTTTAACTTTTTAAACTCTTAGCCTTAGCTGACTTGAAAAGGGTTCCGTGGTCTTCGGCCTACACTTACGACAAAGTCAATGCTGTATGGGCTTATTGGCGAACAATTTTTAAAGTTGTTCTTGACCAGCACGTGCCCCTGAAAAAAGAGTGGATTCGTGGCGACAAATGACCGAGGATTGGAGAAACTGCATTGACAGCAAGGAAGCTGTCGCGGCGGTCGCTGCAGACCTGAGCAAAACTTTTGACGCGATTAACCACCGCCTTAGTGAAAGTGGAGGCCCATAGCTTCTCTTACATGCCTTGGAAATTATGTCCTCTTACCTGCTGGGCCACCAACAGTGTGTCAGTGTAAGTGTCAGTGTCAGTGTAGGTGGGTGCATGCTCTAACTTCAAATCAATTAAAACTGGTGTCCCTCAAGTTTCACTATTAGGACCGCTGCTCGTCAATATCTTTATTAATGAGTTGAATTCTTGGTACCTATGTACGGCGATAACACGACTGCCTATCTGTCAGATGTATCTCTTACCATCCTTGAATTTTCCATTAACAAAGATTTACAAACTCTTTCGTCGTGGTTTGATTCTAACCAATTAAAGTGAACAGTTCTACGACTAAAGCATTATCCGTCGAACCCTGTGACTATATTTATTCTTAACTTCTTAAATAATGTTCAAATGACCCTAAATTTAAAAAGAATTCTTTCTCTTATTTACTAACTGAGTTATGGAACAGTTTGCCCTCTCAATTACGTCTTTCAAGGAATGCAAATTACTTCAATTGAAGTAAATTGCAGAGTTGTAGCCACTTAGAACATGCCTTATAGTCTTGTTGTCACGTTTTTAGCTTATAGCTTTTTTCAGTTTATGATTTAGCTTTTTACATTTCATGTATTTATTGCTAGTTTTTATATTTACTGAGCTGTTTTAAGATGGAATTTTTTTATATGTTAACTTTAAAACAAATATGGGTAGCCGCAATAGGAAAAGAAATAACAATTTTCCCCCTGTCCGTAAGGACTTTACAGAACAGATCACCAAACATCACCAAACCGCCACCTGCTGTATTCGTTTACTTACAAATCAAAAAACAAAAAGCAAATAATGCAATGTACATTCTATTGATTAAAACTTTACGATGTCGATTTATCTAAACTTATATCTGCGTTGTATGATTTCATGCTTCTAGCGTTCGCTTAGACCGTACACGTTAAGCATCAGATCGTTTCAGAAGTAACAACTTTTACATTTTCTTCTGTGCTATAAAGGCACTTTGAGTAAAGTCCTAACTTAAAAAAGAGAGTACGGTCGCGAAAAACGTTTATGCGCTTAAAGCCCTTTTTTTGTACTGTGTAAATTTGGGAATCATAAACTTTTCGTTGATGCAAAAAAAAAAAAAAAAATGCGCATCAAGGATGAACATTTATACACTGTAGATCGACCAAGTGTAAGCGCATATGAATTATAAATTACAGGCATCAGCAAATGTGACCGCTATCTTTTCCAAAATACACAAAATTAACAGCTTCGACTGCTTTCAAAATCATGCATTCCGTTTGTGTCTGTGCTCCTTTATCGATCTTATGCTTTACGTTACCCAGGATTGTAACCGCACAAGGTAAATCTCAGTCTGATTCATATGTTTTACCTATCATAGGCTCCTTAACCCCAATTTTCTAATTTGGAGATGGTATTTCGGGTAGTAGTACAAATTTTTACTTCGTGAACGAGAACTTGACAAATGCGCCAGCAATTTTTGCAAATCCACAACAAAGTAGTCCGAAAAAAGAAAAAAAAATGGACGTTTCACTGTAAGAACGAAAGGACAAAGAGCAATTTCAGATATCCATGTATTGATGGCTTCTTTTTTTCCTCTGTATGATCGTATTCATTTTCCCTTTTCCTTCTCTTATGGGACAACGGGCGTGTAGTTCAAGTCAAGCATTTCACCCTAATCAATAAGTTTTACGTAACTAACATTATCTATCCGCTAATGAAGGCAGCAAAATCATTTCTCCACTTATACAAGGCGTCGATCCATAATGTTTACGCCGAATGGAAGGTTAAGGCCAGCTGACCCAAACTAAATCTTCTGACTTGTCTAAATCAAAACAGCAGCCAGAGAAAGACTGATAAACGGTAAAGGAGTGATATACAACTTGACTTGTATCTTCATAAAGTACACGTGATAGCTGGCTGTATAGCTCACTCCAGACGTGCATTGCCTGGTCGGCATGGAGATCGCATATATTCCATTGTTCCGAAAACACATGATCTCAACCCCATTGAAAAAATATCTATGAAGGAAAAAAAAGTTTTAAAAAAATTAATTAATCGTCTCTTTTCCCTCTCTCAAATCACCTCTGTTGACAGAAAAATATTGGTTTCAAAATAAATTTGTATAAGCAAAAGTGTTATTACGTTGGTTGACAAGCGGCCTAAAAACTGTCTGTAATTAATTTTAATTGTTCACAAAAAGTACCTAGATTGTTAAAACGTGATGTATTTGAATTGGACCAATCGATGGAACTTTCATTGATTTGATATCTAAATTCTCTCAAACAATGTGTTCGTAGTGAAAGGGTGAGCGCAATTTTAGTTCTACAACAAACATACGCTCTCGGTGAGTCTTTAAAGTCCGTTCATGGAAATTTGTACCGTAAATTGCACAGCAGAACCTGAAGGAATTCAATGAGAAAAAGCCGTATTAACTCCCCTCTTGTCTCGTTGGAGTGTCTCATTGAAATTTAGTTTTTGTGGAGGAAAGGCCACATTTCCATGCCATTGCAGCAAACAAACGAGCAAACTCTTACAACTTTAAAATAAAAAAAAATTGAATTTACTTACAACTACTTTCCTCGCTTTTTGCTTAATGATCAGAGGTAAATCGTCGTATATTAATTAATCCTTGATGAGAAATAACAACGCTTTCCTTAAGATCATTGACCATTTTTGAAAGAAACATTGTCGTGACGGTCCAATACGGACCTCCCGGCTGGCGAATAACATATATTTCTTCTATCTAAAAGCATTCTCTGAAGCAGGCTATTGTCGTACCCTGGAGTTCAGGCCTGAAAAAGCATTTGAAGGTAGACGCCTCATAAACCACGTCATTCGCGTCGTTGACGTTACGATGGAGGAATTTTGTGAAACGATGTGCTTTTTGGAACCCGATTGTGTCAGCTTGATCGTCGGGCTGATGTATATGGAAAGTATAAATGTGAATTGAATAATGTTACTCACGAAGGACACGAACACGAGTGGAGGGAAAACCCAAATCACTTTTACCACACAGCTGAGGTACGTGTAATATATTTTAAAGATTTTGCATATATTATGGTGAGCCATAATTGACACACACAAAAAGTGTACTTAAAAGGCAATAGATTTCGCAATAGTTGCCTGAAACAAATATTGCATTGCTCAAAATTTTATCACCAGTTTGATATTTAGTGTCGTAGAAATGTTAGGCTACAGGTTGTTCTATTCTAGTTTCTTGAGAACTCATTCTACAGTTGTTCCCGCTTAATTTTCAGCAAACTTGACCGATTTGAAAATAGCCAACTACTGTCAAGCTAGAATCTTTATTTTGCGAAGAAATCGCCGTAGTCTTCACATCCAAGGATAAGCTCGCTCTTGAATTACTAACACTCTCTTCTAACTTGCTGATTGCCGGTGGTCATAATTTTAGCAGTCATGGTTGTAATAATAATGATTTTCTTTTCGTGTCAGAGTTTTTGCGTGAAAAATTCTTGCATAAATATCGCCACTTGTCAAAGCGGTTTCACGGTCAGAGGACATCGGTGTGTTTGTCCAGCTGGATTAAAGGGTTATAATTGTGACGAAGGTAAATGACACTTGCGCTTTTGCTTTTTAGTATGAAAGCACTAATGAACTAAAGTAGACTTTTTAACCGAATTGGCCATTTGATATGCAGAAAACATGAAGATTAAGCAAGAATATATCTGGGAAATCATTTGTGTTCTACGGCGTTCATTGAGGACTTCAACATCGGAACCATGTCGATGTTTTGGTAAGATGCTCTTGCAAATGATAACGCTACAGAGAACTAGTTATCATACTTTACTTCCGAATTTGACAACTTTCACACAAACAGTAGAAATTGCTGTGATCAGAATTGCGTAAAGTTATGGACCAGACCATTTCGGTTGTTGAAACGAGGTCTTAAGCGACTTTATTCTAAAGTGAATCTGTTGTTGCCCCTTTTTCCTTTTTATCAACTAATTTATCCATGTATTCATTAATTTGTTTTACAGACATCGACGAATGTACTGAAAGCTTACATAACTGCAGCAGTTATGCTTTTTGCAACAATACTGAAGGGTCGTACAACTGCACGTGTAAACCTGGATACACTGGAAATGGGCGAGAATGCAGATTCGATTTTAATCTTTTACTTTAAAGAAAATTCAATTCTCATTTCTTTTGTATTTAAATATAAATCGGTAGTCGCCTTATCGTCGGTATCTTTCAATTTCCACAGGAACTATGACGTGCAAGGAAGCTCAGGAGAGAAAGATGTAAGTAAATAAAATCAACGTTCGTGAAGCGTTTTTAGGTTGATTGTTGAGGTCAGGAAGGATACTTAAAGAACATTGAGATATACGAAAGAGATCGATATATAACCTGCCATAACCAACTTGGTTAGCTGAGTCAAGATATGAGATGGTCACGTGCTAATTACTCTATTTTTAACTTGACTTCTTGTTTGCTTTCGTTACAAGCGCACGAGTATAAAGAGAAATAGTTCGAAATGGCTTGTTATTGAACTATCCTGATCCGTTTGGAGGGCTAGCCAGATTACAAGATTTGTTTCTTTCTTTTCCTCCACACGTATTAAAATAAGTACGTTTATCCTCTCCATTTTTTCGGGGGTGGTGGGGCGAGTGGGGACTAGAGGCCTATGGGTAATACACGAAGCAAGGCTACATATGATGATCTTTTCTCAAAGGAAGAAGTCTGTAAATTTTTCTGAGATAAAAAAAACATAAGACGAAATATTTTTATAATTACTCTAGACCTCTTTAAAATTTAATTTTAAATAAAAAGAGCAGACTTCAGTGGCGTGGTTACTCTCCTTATTGATTCAAGACAAGTCCCCGTTTTCTGTCATGTGGGTGATTTTGGATGTGGCGAAGGAGGATGGACACCTGTGATGAAGATTGATGGCAGCAAGGTTTTTTTATTGTGTTCTTTTTTCAATTCGAGTTCGTCGGATTGATCTTAATAAATGAGATAAAACGTTATAATTATATTCTAATTATTACTACCATTTGCCACGTTATCATTGTTATATATCATTTAAGTTATTCATTATTATTTATTGAGTTATTCACCTTCGTAAGTGTGAGACATTTGTCACTTGAGTGAAAAACACGACTGAACGAGTTTTCGTCCTTCTACAGGGAACCTTTCATTAAAGTAGCTCCTACTGGACTGATAGAAACGAGTACAACCCTCCTGGAGGGGAGACTGGGTTTGACGAACAGGAAACCAAGTTGGCCATCTACTGGAACGCATCTTTCTCTAAGATCTGTCTTGGCATGAAAATCAATGAACAGCTCAGGTTCATTGTTATCAACGAGCAGGCTGACTCTTTGTACTCACTGATCGCCGATGGGCAATACCGCGAAACCTCACTGCGTAGTGATACGTGGAAAACGCTTATTGGTGCAGCTGCTTCTTTGCAAAACAAATGTAACAAGGAAGGGTTCAATGCATTTTGTACGTTAGCATCGTCATCAAAAGCCAGGATTGGTATTGTCAGTAACCAGGAGGACGAGTGCTTAACGTGTGACTCAAGGATCGGATTTGGGACTGGAGGCTACCCAGATGATTCGAACGTGTGCGGTAACGTGGCAAAACACCATCCAGATAATGGAGTGAAATACATCAAAGCTATGGGATATATATTGGTGCAATAAAAAGGGTATGACTAAAAAAAAAAACAACAACAACAACAAAAGCAATCATTTACTTAGTCATCAAGATCTAGAAGATCGTTGGTTTCTTCGTTACTTAAGCCCTGGAAAAGTGCAGCTTGACGATGCAATCCAAGGCGTGAACGCACATCATTAATGTATCGCTGTGATTTCAACATGGGATCTCCTTTTGTTGTCATCTCCGCTAGAAAATTGCGCTCAGCCATGCACGCTAAACTCGGCAATCACTTGCTGCCGTTCAAAATGAATTTTTGAATTGCATAGGAAAGAAAATGCTGCGAATTTATATTGACAAAATTGTGAGGTTAATAAGCGTGACGTTGTGAGTGGAATGAACCGTTTTCCTCTCTCAATAAATTTTATTTATGAATTTCTCATTTTTTATTTGTTATTCGAGCCTTCTATTGTCGTAGAAGTTCATCACGTGACTTTGGCAGCAGACACAATCACACATTTTCTACCCATTATTTGACACGTCAAACAATAACTTTTGTTGCGCATGCGCAATAACTAGCGCTGTATTAACTGCCGAGGTCGATCAAAATGAATTCATATAATATCCACTAAACTTAAGTATTTGAACTCATTTTTGCAAAATTTCTTTTAGAGTTTGCTCGCACGTTTTCTGAATAGAAACACTCAGGGCACGTGCATTTGAAAACTGTTCCCATGGAATGGAAGTAATATTTTTGTTTTGATAATTTAAGGCATAAAAAACAGCCAAGAGGAGCGAAAAGGGATTAAAATTTTTTTTTCCTTGGTTCGCGCGAAAAATGATATAATAACTACATAATACTACTACTACTACTACTACTACTACAAATAATAATAATAATAAACAACTTACGACTGTGGTTAAAGTTCTTCATTTCCTCTGAGAAACAAAGCTTTTTCAAAGCTGTTGAATACGGGAAGTCTCTAACGGCACCAAACTAAACATTGTATGTTGGATGATTTGACAAGTTTTACTTAGCATGTTCTTTGCTCATGTTTCTGCGGAAAATTTGTGGTGCTACAGCTCAGAGAACACATCATAACTAAGTTTCTGAATTAATATTACAATGCTCTACGAAAATAAGCGACTCCTCATTTTTATTTCTGGATATAAAATTACATAAACATTGCTTAACCTCGGTAACGGTCATTTTGCACTTCAAGGTACAATTCATCCTAGTATAGGCCAATCGATTATAATCGATATGAGAATTAGTTTAAGATTGCCGATTGGTCACTGCCGACAGATTAAAGGAGAACTGATGTCCAAATTCATGTAATTTTTTTCACCGTGTATCGTACATTTATGTATGATGGAACAAATTTCCGTCATTTTTTTTTCCTCGAACGACAGTTTTCATCCAGAAAACGAAGGGTTTTTAGTGATAATTGGCTCGATATTTGACTGTGGTACGTCGGCTTAGAACACGAATGTCAGCGGTTCTTTTTGTAGCGTGTGACGTAGGTTATGGGGATGAAGGTAAACACGGCAAGAAATAGGCAAGTTGAATTCAGGACTGCGGCTTGCTCGCGGGAAAGAATTTGTGGTTTTCCAGGAGTAAAGATTGTGCAAGGTGAAGCAAAAAATGATTCAAGCGCCTCTAATATTAGAAAATTGGTCTTCTATCCAGGGATTGTGTAAGAGTAAAATATTTTTGCTTTCGTAACCCTATGTCTTTGAAACGTAGTTACGTGTCCAGATCATGAGCGGCGTATCTTTTATACTTGGATTGACCTCGATGTTTTCGGAATAGGGTCTCCACTTTAATTTTTCTTACATACTGGTAATTTAAGATATTTCATCTTCCATTCTGTTTCCCATATTTTGTTATTTACCTTTTTTAACATTAGTTTGCAACGCGTTTGTAGTCTGGATTTTGCAATGGCATATACGATAACGCACGCTGTTAGCAATGTCGCAAGAAGTCCAAAAGGAAATAAAATTTTGAAATTCGTGTTGAACTTTGGTTTATAAGTTCTTTATAATGGGTTAAATTCTTGGCTTACGCAAGAAAGAATGTACAAATACGGAAGCCCGAGTTGTTTGAGTTTATTCTTCTATCTGTTCTTGGCGGTTGAGTAGCTCTCGTTGCTATATTTACTTCGATTACTTTCGAGCTAAAAAATGGTATACTGCGCGGCGTTCGATTGTAACAACGACTCGAGGTACACAACTGGTATATCCTACCATTGCTTTCCGAGGGATGAAGCTCTACGATCACAGTGGCTGGCAAAGATCTCACGAGCGGATCTGGTCGTTTCGAAAAACTTCAGGTTGTGCTCAGAACATTTTACACCTGACTGCTACGAACGAGACTTGAAAGCAGAAATTCTTGGTTTGAAACCCAGATCTACGCTAAAACCAGGTGCAATACCCACGGTTTTTTCGCATCGTAGACCATCAAAAAGACCTCGACTTTAATCGGAGAAACGTTCAGAAGAGAAAGTCAGAAAAGAAGTAAGTGAATCGTGAATTACTCTCTTGCAACTGGGTTGGGTTGCTTCAAAGCTTGGGTTGTTACAAACTCTTGAAGCTGCTTATCATTTATGCATGATTAATAAAAAATAAAGAAAGGTGAATGCAGTTTGGGGGCAATAGAAATTTATATCTTAAGGGATATCACCCGAATAGGTTCCAGTGAGAAAGATTAAATTTTCGCAGAAAAGTATTTCTTCTGTGATTATTATTCTTTAAATAATGAATTCTTTTAACCTTCTTTACTTCTATGTGAATAAAAACTTAATACAACTGGAAATTCTAAGTTAAAACCAGTGCAGGCTTTCAACCAAAGGAGGGCAGGGTCAGGTGTTATATTTTCCAAGAAAACCCCATTGAATCATTGCTATAACCATATAGTAGCATAGTTTATCTCCCATACCTACATTTTTCATTCTCTCAAAGGGGTCACTAACCCATACCATAACAGAGTTAATATTTTTTCTGTTATAGTATATAGCCTCTGTAACTGCACAACCTAGTTGTGGAATCGAAGAACATGCAGCTTCAGCTTTAGAACAGCCTGCACCTGTTGATGTTGTGAATTGTGGAGCAAGTACATCAACCTTAGACAGCCCATCATATCCATTCCCACATGATTTAGGGCCTAAAAGCACGTTGGTTGAGTCACAAGCAGTGCAGGTGAATTTGCCAAACAAGGGTGTGGATTTTGGAATCCAAGTCAATCTTCGTGGTCTCCATTTAATGATGAAATCTACTGACACCCAAGTCGAGGTTGATGTTTCAGAAAGCAGCACCCAGACTGAAGAGGTATTCCTTCCTGAAATTGAAGATAACAAGGAAGAAGCAACTGAAGCTGCTGCTTCCCCAGAATTCTCTCCAAGAAAAGATGGCATCTACCTTCCCACAAAACAGGAAGATTCAGATGATTCGAACATGTCAGGATCAGACAATGAACACCAAAGGGAAATAAAATACGAAAAGCCACGGGATGATACCAGATACATTGTATTTAAAAAAGAGCTATTTAAGAGCTAATGTCAGCATGCATCAAACAAACAGCGGCAAGTCACCCAAATTTGTTTTCCCTCCTACTTTTATATTTTGTAGCCCAATATGTTCTAATAATTGTGGCGTAGTTTTTTTTGTAAAAATATATTTCAGTTTCCTAGAAATAATTTTTTTCTTTCGATCCTCAAATTTGCAAATTTTCACCGTGAATATTACCCGAGTTGTGTGACCTCATGTATCGAATGTATTAGACCTTCGGTATTTCTGTGAACATAATCCTTTGTTTTATCATCTAAACTTGATCCCCTGTTGTTATTGAAGCTGCCAAGGAAATATTTATTTTTTGGCGAATATTTTTGTCCGACATACTTTTCCTATGTCGAAAAGTAGCATCAAAACAAAGACAGTTTTAACAATGACCGATATGACACAATCTACTGAGCTTCAAGCTTTTAAAAGACCAAAGGATGGTTAGAAAGTAACTGTAAAAATTTCCTTGTGTATTTGCGTTGTTCTATCTTGAGACGAACTCAAAGTCCGGCGCCTACTTGTCGCCACCGTTAACTGGCATAAATCACTACAACTTGTAAAAAAATCTAACATAACACTCTTATCTTGTTTATTTATGATTTTATTAGCTGTTTCGTTGATCACGTTAATTATGCTCTACCACATCCTAGCCAGATTTGAGTTCCAGTTTATATGTCTTCTCTAACTTATTATATCAGTTGCGTGACAAGCGCGACACAGAAATTCAAAGATGAATCAACCTCCGAAATACCAAGAGATGGGTTTTTTTTCCTCTTTGATTCCTCTCTAGAAAAACCTTTCAGGAATTACTGCATTCAGATCCATCAATGAATCCTTTACCGGCTGAAGTCAAAGTATGGTTACAGTGGTCAATTTGATTGACAAGCTACATACTGATTTAGCTAACTGATCTGTTTTATAAGCGTCTCATCTTACATGCTAACATGGAGATTTGCTATTTAGTTAAATCGTTCGCTGGTGGAACTTGTGGGCTTAGTTATCGAGAAGACCAAGTCGTTCCCTTGCGGGATTGTTAAAAAGACATTTCATGTCACTTGCGGGGTTGCAAGTTTTCAGATCCAGAAAATGAAATTGATCTTGTTTTGTCGCGTGCCGGCATCTTCGAGACGCCAAAAGATATCGATGATTTTACAAATTGCCCCTCTCACAGATCAAATCTCGGTGTTGGGTGGAATCGTAGTTCCAATAGCAGATGTAGGGTGCCAAAAGAAATGTCCGGCCATGGTAAAGGCAGGGTTAAGTCGATTCCAAAAGCTGATAGGGAATTAGCAAGCGTGTATCACAGATAGTACTCAAAATGTCTGGAAAATTCTTACAATCTGGCTTCGGTGAGTAGGCTACTTACCACCGTGAGCAAAATTACGCGTGACGTCAGAGTTAAGTCTCGATTGGGAATTGGTCAAAAGGCTACCAAAAATTCAGACAGAGGCGGAGTTTTCTGAAGTAATGTCTTTGTTGGCTTTCCGCCGTATGGGGGACGCCTAATTATGCACACGGTGGTAAGGGGCCCTTCCGCACTAGCGACTAGATGCTGACAAAACATGTTTCTCTTCGCCAAAATCACATCAGAATTTTTCTTGCTAAAGGTCAAGTGTGCTGCACGTATTAACACCCCCAGGGAACCCCTTTACAGAAAAGGGCGGGGGTGCTCGCCTGGAATTTCGAAAACGATCGCTATAAAATTATAAAAGGAGCTTAAGTCTTATCTGTGTGGGAGTGGCAACAATTAGCCTGTAAAAACAAGTCTTTATGTCCTTTTCTGTCTTTTTCAATGCTTCCCTCGCACCTACAGAGGATTCATACAAACATGAGAGCCGTGCCGCGTTTACATTGTACAGGTAGAAGAGGTCGTCCAGAACGAGTATTTCTTTCTGTAATGAAAACCCCAATAAACTCACTCAGAAATGACTCATTTCGAGTAAATGTTACGCTGGTTATTATATGGCAACCGGTATGAACTCGTTCTTGCACAAAACTCATTCGGATATCATGTAAAAGGCCCCTAAAAGTTTTTATTCCCAGAGCATCACGCTTTGTTCGCCTGTCTGAATACTAAAAATTTCAGTAGCGTTGAAGCAACAACCCGCTTTAAGTCTATAGACAAATAGACAAATGGCAAGTAGGCAAAACTACGTTCTCTAATTTATGACAACAAATAACAGAGTTTATGGCTTAAGAGGAGGCCGCCTGAGAAGCATATATGATGTTGTAGCTGTTGCTGATGTGTTTGTTGCTGTTGTTTGACTCCATTTTTTTTTAAATGACAGACATCGATGAATGTGCCTCAGGGTTACACAGATGCAGTTCGATGGCATATTGCATCGATATGAAAGGCTCGTACCACTTTACATGTAAGCCTAGACTTTATGGAAATGGCCGAGAATGCAAAAATAAATGTTTCTGTCGAGAAATCATAATAGAAATCATTATTAGGTCTTTTCCCATTGAAGAGATCGCACTTGGCTTAAGATGGTGCTTTCTAATGTGGTCGTTGCTGCCGTTTCTTTCCATTAATTCCATTCCTCCTACGGAGGACTTTTAGCCGGGTGGTATAGAAATGCAAATAGTTTTAGGTGGTAATATAAAGTCAAGGGGATTTTTCTTTCCTCTTCTTTTTTGTTTGTTTGTTTGTTTTTTTGGTTTGTTTTTTTTTCCTTTTCTCTCTTTTGGTTTGTTTCTGTGTTCCTGAAAACGCTGTTCGCAAACCAAATGGGCAGAGTGATCTATCAACGCCGCTTAACCGTAAACTTATGATAGTCGCCTTTGAAATAAAACTTTCACCAGGCTTGAAATCCCAACTGGACTAAAAATTTTGTTACTAACCTGGATGACCTAAACGGAATTGTAGCAGGAAGGCCGTTAAAAATAATCGACAAGTCTTAGAGTCAATCTAATAGTGTAATAAATAGAGTAGACTAAAATTCTACAGAGGTAAGTTTTAAATTCTACTAGATAAAAATTGTAGGAGCTTTGACTTGTAAGGAAATCCATGAAAACGAAATGTAGGTAGAATTTAATCCTCATGATATTTCCCAAAAATATTAAATAGTGTAGCGAACATGCCATTAGTCCTTGCTCGTCATGCCAGCCAATGTACTCGAATTTCAATCCGTGCTTGCAATCTCCCTTTAGAGCTTACTCATAAGATAAGAGACAGTGTGCTTCCAGAAAACTGTTTCCTTCTAGGTAGAGCTTATGTATCTAAACAAGGTCGAAAGGTACCGATTCTTCAAAAGGGTTAAGAGTTTTATCTCTTATAAAATGTAAGCAGTATTCCCAACAACAAGCGACAAAATTCTCGATAGATTGCAGAGGTCGGAGAATTAACCAAAGAGATAATAGATCTCAATAGAAATTTCCGGTTTATGAATTTAGTAAGCCATAAAAACATGGACATAAGCCGTCACTACTGTATAACATTTTGTACGTATAGTCACTAATCTTACCAGCTTCAAAAAGCGGTCTTCTTTTTCAAAAAGAAAATTCATCTTTATCGGCGCACACATGCCTAACCGACCATCCAATTAGTCGGTTTTATATATATGTTCTGCATGCATTGATCTAAGGCGTCGGGTCCGTGTAGAACAACAACAAAAAAATGACCTTAGTCTTCACGACACGATGTTGTATATACCGAGGTCAATTCTACGGTAACAAATGAGTAAGGGATCAATAAATGCAGATACATGACAGGACGTCGACGGTTAATATCCATCAATTCGGAGAAAATACAAAGATAGATTTGTTCCTCTTTTTCAGACCACCTTCCATTATAACGCGCATTACTGGAGAAATTACCATGAATTCTCGGTGGAGAAACTGGGTTTGACGAACAAGAAATAAAGCTACCCACTTACTGGAACACATCCTTCTCTAAGATCTGTCTCGAAATGAAGATCAACCAAACGCTCAAGTTCATTGTCATCAACAAGCTGGCTGCCTCTCTGCACTCACTAATCGCTGATGGCCAATACCGCAACACCTCACTGACTCGTGACGGGTGGAAAAGTTGATTGGCAGCAACGCCTACTAACAGCGCAACTGTAACAAGGAAGGATTCAATGCCTTTAGTGGTCAAAGTGATCGTTCTAAAGTCAGAATTGGTATCATTAGCAATGAGCAGGACGACTGTCAATCGTGCAACTCTTTGATTGGATTTGGTACAGGAAATCACCTCAACGACACAAAATCTTGCGGAAACGAGGCACTAAAAGCAGGTTCAGATAAGGGATGGAAGAGTGTCAAAGCCATAGGGTACATTTTGATGCAATAAAACTTCACTTCTGAATTCCTTGTGAAAATGCTGAGGGGAAAGTGCCGTGATTTAAGTTGAACACGAGAAGAGAAATTTCATATTCACAACCAAGCATGTATTATTTTGTTCATCATATAAACACAATAGCCCTTTACCGACAAAAAAAGTCAACTTTATTAATGAAAGAAAATAAAAGGATCGACTATCCCTCAAACCGTAAAGTGCGCTGGCGTTAAGGTTCAAGATGGAAAAATGGGTTGAAACACTACAAAAACAAGCAGTGGGCGTAATTTTCAATGCACAAAATTCTCAATCTTTGACTTGGTCCTTACCGACAGAAGAAATCTTCCAGGTACATGGCTAAAATCGGAGTGCTGCAAATCTTCTAGTGGTCGATTTTCGTTCTCAGCCGGGAAAAATGCCATTATCAAAAGCACAGAATATGTAACTTTCGAGTTTTTCTTTCCGCATTTTGGTTTTTTTTCCCTTCTGGCAAAGTTTGAACGTCACAGTCTGTAAGCATTACGGATTTTTTCAGTGTTTATTGGGCCGTGACACTTGGAAGATACTGATTGGTCCACAGGCCTCTTTACAGCTCAAGTTTAACAAAGAGGGTTTCAATGTGGTTTGTTATTCCGGGAGTTCCACAGCCAGAATTGGTATTGTCAGAAACAACGAGAACGAGTGCACTTCCTGTGACTCAAGGATCGGATTTGGCGCTGAGGGATACCTTGATCACTCGAACGAGTGTGGCAACGTGGCAACGTGGGAGCTAGATAATGGAGACAAATTCGCTAAGGCCATAGGAGACATCTTAGCACAATGACAAAAACTTCTCAAATAAAACATGAGCTCCGACATCTCACACCCACTGGTGTGGATGCATGTGAACAAGTCGAAAGATATCACTGTGGGGACATCTACTGCATTAACGCTGTTTAGTAAAATTAACACCAGAGGACGCATAACATAAATTTATCAAATGTGTACTCACACTTGTCAAAGATGGCAACATACAATTGTTTTGGGCGAGGCGAGTGAGTAGTAGGTTGGAGGCAGGCTGCCAAGGACAAAAAACAGCTAAAAGAATAAAAGAGCACCTCTGTAACCTCATGAGAACAAGTGAAGTAAAATAAATTCTTCGATAATACATTTTAAAAAAATATTTCGGCATACATCGATTTATTATGTTGCCGGTAATTGTATAAAAACAAACATCGCTCAAACTGACTGTTTAAACCCAATGAATATCTCAGCAGACGCCGAAAATTTTAGAGTATCACGCCATGAAATGTAAAGCCAATCTTCCACACACTTGCTTGCCCTTTAGTGTTTCTGTCCAACATTAGAATGAGTCACTGGCCCGATCTTATTTTTTTTTTGTCAATAGTTGTTTACAATGTTTCTTCTGTCACACGAAGAGGCTTGAATGTAATACTGCTACGCATGAAATAACATAGTTTTCGAGGGTTTTGATTCATCCTCATCTGATTAGTTCATCCTCGGACAGTGGTGGCAGTTACAGAGTATCTCACTCATAGAACATGGAGCCGCTTTTTGCAGCTGACGTCATTGAGTGCTAAACTATGCAGAGAAACAAATATGTGTAATGTTAACCCATCATCCTGGATTTGTTTTGGGTACTTTTTGTTTCTAGTAAAAGAGTACACAAAGGTCAGGAAACACCATTTGCTTGTGAAATTTGTTTAAAAGATAAATGAAACTGAAATTGTTACAAGTCCTAACCACATAGTTTATTTTTTATTTTTATCTATTAATTTATTTATTTTTGTGACAGGACTTTTTATAATTTCTGTTTTGCTAATTTTTCTATACGATACGTATTCTTTAACTCTCTCGGCTTGAGGGAACTTATTTCAGCGTAGTAGTGTCGGCTTATTAAAATGTGTTGTAATTACAGAATATTGTAGTTAATTCCTTGTTTCATTGAACTTTAATGTTGCTGCAGTCTGTGTCTAATCAATAAAGAATCGTCATACTGTTTCGCTTTGATTTGTCCCAAAACTCGAGGAGTCTCGCGCTCTAGGCTAAACTACCGCTCCACAAGTTTTATTTTTCTCCGACCCTTATTGGTATCGAGACTTTCCAGACGTCCCAACCATTGTGGTATTATTTACAATTTAAATGCCATAGCCATTGCTTTTTACTAACATAGCCCGACACTCAAAAACGATAAATAGTTTGTGGCTCAGTAAAACATGGACTCAAATAAGGTTACAGTAGGTAGAGTATTACGTTAGCGGAATCAATTTAGAATGGTACAGTCTCGTATTTATTCAATATTTGCCTTCCAGCAATCCCTTCAAATCGCTCAAGCTCGCCAGCTGTAAGAAAGATGAGAAAGAAATAGAGCGTGAGTTGAATTCACATTGAAGATGAATTGCATCGACTGAGAGGAAAATCAAACTGTTATTGTCCAAAAAAGTAATTTTTAAATGGGATACTATTCGATGTTCTTTTCGTGAACGTTACTGCTTCAAACTCCTGCTTCGTCCTTGTAGCTTCAGTTTCCGTTTTGTTGTTATTTATTATTATTACTTTTTAATTCTCTCAATTCCCTGCTTTCTACATTACGCCCGAAATCCATGTGAGGGCTCATTCACTTACCTAGTTGTGCTACTAATTCTTGTTTGATATCATTGCATTAACAATGGAAAACACTGACTGTTCCATGAATAAATGAATGATAAAAAAAACCCCGTGAAACAAAAATATGATATTTTAGCAAGTTTCAGATTGCTCGTTGCAAGTAAAAAGACTTCTCTGAAAAGCTAAAAATACTCATTTCTTCATCAAATGAAATTATTTAGCAAAATGTTGATATATTTCTTGATTTTGTTCATAACAGGTAATAATATAGTTGGTAACTTAGTTCAAAATGGCAACTAGGATTCGCAACATAATTTCAAGGTAATATCTATCTCTCATCTCCCCTAAACGTAAAAAAAAAATCGTTCTTTTATTGTGGATCGATGGTTGCGAGAGGCTGGATCAAATGAGTCTGAATTGAATGTTTGTTAAGGTTCACATGGTTTCTTTATTTGGAAAATCCTATTCTTTTCGGTGGATTATCGCTTCTACACTTTTCTGTTTTGTTTCCTTGAAATCGATGTTAAAAAATGCCCAATGAATTATAATCAAACTGTCTTTGTTTCTCTAACAATTAAGGCCAACATAGCAACAATTCAGCTTCAAAGAGATATGTTTCTTGCTCTATCTGCCTTTAACTCGAAAACAATATAGTTAACCTCTTTCATAATAAAAGTGATCAAAACAAATTGAGAAACATGAGCATATTGTTTTTACAACATTTTCGAGGGAAAACACGAAGTAATGTGAAGTCATTGAAGGTATGCTAATAGACCTCTGCATATGCAAAAAAAACAAAAATGAACTGATTCTCCTCAAAGATTTCAATTGCAGAAAAATGTTCCTTCAATCCTTTTTTTTTTACGGTCATTTTTTTACGTTTGCGCCACCACAATGCTGAAATAACTTCCCTTAAAAGATAACACCTTTTGATTTCCTACGACACTCTATGATATTTAAAAACCACCTTTTTATTTATCTTTTATCTTCCTCGTTACAAAATCGGAATTGAACGCACTAATTAACTTCATCAAACTTGTTCGTTAGAGCTTCTCGATAAGTTAAACGTTTCCATGTAGAGTGCGAAAGAGGTGCTTGCTTTGATAATTAAATGGATAAAAATAAACTAGTAAGGGTTTACGAAGGAGGACTTTTTCCTCTTGAGGTTAAAAATTATCATAATGATGATAACAATAATAATGACAATAATAATAAAGTCAGCAATTTTAACAACAACATAATTCCATTTTTCGATTATGTCTGCAATAAAAGAAGGAAGGAAGTCGTAGCGTGTATTAGTGTATATCAAGTCAAAAATTTGAAACTTGTGTAGATATAAAAGCTAATTTGAACTTGTAATGATGAATTTCTGATGATTCTTTGCCTCCAATATGAAGCCTCTATTCCTAAACGGGAGCAGGGAATCATAAAGAAGGGACAAGATTCACAGGAAGTTCTTACCAGCGAACCAAAATAAACGTCGTGAATATGAAAGCGATCTTCGCAGTAATGAACACTACTTAAGTAGTAGTGAAAAGAACGCCTGAAAAAAAAAAAATTCAGGCCTGTACGGGATTTGAACCCATGACCTCTGCGATACCTGTGCAGTGCTCTACCAACGGAGCTAACAAGCCAACTGGGAGCTAATTACTGTGTTGGTTCGAAATAAACCCGTCCAGTGGTGAATAAACGGTTGTGAAAATATGGAAGTCATATATTTAATGAACATCGCTATGGTAATTTAACGAAGCTTCGTAATCATGCCAGCTATTGTACATGTATTTCAGCGAAAAAAAGGAGAAGACGGGAATATGGACAGAAATATGGATATGACAGGTGTAGCGGAGGTGAATTGGCTAACTTAGCTTGTGACAAGGTTGCATGATAATCAAAAATTATCGGCCACGAATATCATGACACAAATGAAGTTCTTAGCACCATCAAGATAAACAATGGTTGTATGATAATTTAGAAAAGTTTCACAATGCCACCTGTTGTGCGTGTGTAAAAGCGATAACTTAGGAAACTATCAAATGAGTTCTTTATTTTCACAAACTAGGTTCACATCTATCCATTTCTTTAAGGCACGCATTTTCAACCAGTTTAGTCAATTACATTATGACACAGAAATTTTGCGCGCTTTACTTTTACGTCTGCTCGATTTCGTTATGAATATAAAATTGTAGGAAAGTTGCGTGACCTATTGCTAAATAATTTTTCCTTCGGCTACTTTGTTAAAACAATTCTTTCAAGTCGATTTTATCTTAGTTCAGCACAAACGGTCTTAATATCAGTGTGCGTATCAATTAGGAAATTTTATTTATCACTCCTTTATTTAGTAACAACTAAGGAATACTGCTCTTCGCAGAAAAAAATAAGTAGAAAAACATTAATAAATAATGAAAAAGAGAAAACGTAGTGCTCGCGGCTCCTCGTGGTCTAAGGCAGATGTCAAGACTATTTAAAACGAAAGGATTGGTTAAAGAACCGTATTTTAGGTTCAGATTATCATGGAACTTTTCCAGAGAGTCTTGTATCATGTATTCCGTTTTTAACTGTGTTCCTCAATTGCTGTTTTGTGTCATGATATCCACTGTATTTGGATCACAAGGTGATTTAAGTGTTATTCGTATTTAACTTTAAGAATTATTTCCACACGTTTTATGACAACGGAATGTGTGTATGTGTACGTGTATGTATGTATGTATGTATGTATGTATGTATGTATGTATGTATGTATTTGCGATATTTAGACAGGCTAGTTCAGTTCATCTCAATGCTAGTTTAAAAGAGGCGGGTGTAAACAATGATAAGGTCAGACCTCAACAAAGGGCGCTACGTTCAATACTCTTTGCGAGAAGTGCGCTGGTTCTTTAACGTCCCTGTTAACCATTTCAGAGAAGAGAAAGGAGATAGGGCCTACGGCTTATTGTTCTTACCCGAAAATATTGTAGTGTCTCATAATTAACCGTTGTTAAAGCAAAGGCAGCACATTCTCCTCAATTATTTTGCGATCCTGAGTGTTGGCTAGGTCTGGAGCTTGAACCCTGGACCTTCTGCACACCCGTCCTGCACTTTACAACGTGAGTTAGCCAAGCGCAAATAGTCAAGGTTTCGAAAGTGGATTCCATTTCCTTCGATATGATCACTTTCCCTTTCGTTTTCTGGCACGAAATATTTCAGGAATTCAATTTCCATACACAATTAGCGCGATATGCAACCCACCTCAACAAAAGTGTGTGCTTTTTTTTAAAATAATTTTTTCGCCTCCTGTGTAGTACTTGAAGTTTCACAGAATGTTGCTGGAAATTAGGAAGAATTTATTTGTGTCCTACAAGAAGTTTCTTGTAGGTAATTCGACAGGTGTTTTACACAAACTTATGTAGAAATGGAATTCTTTTATGCAATACGTTTACCTGATAATAATATCATTAAAAAAAAAATTCAACTCGGATTCAACTAAGAAAAAAGCAGTGTTTAGGAAATAAGATGCATAAGAGTCTGAAGTGCCATAAATGTCATAAGCAAAAATGTGGGATTAAAATATGGGGCTAGCCTCAGTTTTTAGAAATTGGACCGTGACGCCATGCTTCATGGTAAGACAAAAGTGTCTATGGCCAGGACTGTTTCAAGAAAGCATCTCAGGGTACAATTTTTCCACTTACAGCAAATTTTTTTTTTTTTTTTTTTTTTTTAACTGACGTGAGAGCTTTTCAGATATTGGTCATCATAAACGTATGAGCCAAAGAAGGGAAACGTTAATTTGTCGTCTATTTAACTGACATAATGTGATGTTAATTAGAATTATAATTAGCAGTGAGAAAACCACAACAGAGGGATGGAATATCCTCCAATCATTATAGTGAAGGTTGAGTAACACCTTTTTTAATTGGACTACCACATTTTAAGCTGGGTAAACAGCACCAGGATAAACTTTCACACAAGTGTTAGTTCGATCGTTATCCTCTTGTAATAGTAGAAAGAGTTTTATTGAAGACAGTTAGGTTTGTTTATTGCACATGACTGATCACATAATATGCTGTCCAAGAGAACTGCTCAAACCATAGGCTTTCCATTTTCTTGTGTTTTGAATATAAACTTAGTGTTTCGTCTCGGCTAAGAGACTCGTGCCGATCCCTATAGTCTACGCAACAATCTCAATAGTCTGTAATGGCTTGTAATACATTACAATATTTGCAATAATCTCCCACAGCCATTATAATCTTTGCTTTCCATCAAACAGGTAAACATATTAAGAGATAAAATGTAAAAATATCCAATTTATTTTTAACTTTCGGTTCTACTTCGTTGCATTATTCACTTTTTATACTCGCGAAAGAGGTCATATGTCTATACATCGAGCCGGCAATCGGTGACCTTATTAGTGTTAGTACTGTGTACTATGCCGTTTTGACCCGACTTACGCCTGCATTTTGAGAATTCTTTCTTAAAAACTGGGTGTTCTAACAAAAACTCAATTTTGGCTTGTGGCGACACAAAAAAAGGGAATTGGAGAACTATTTTTGAAACATGTCCCCAACCCTTTCATGGACAAAGAATGAAAAAAAAACTTTTTTTCGACGGGAAGTCTAGAGGAGCGCTTTTAGCGAGACCGGCACTCAAGTGTATGGTTGTGACCTATATAGCATTCAGTAAGGAAAAATACATAATTCGTATTTACTTAATTAGTTCATTACCTTTTATTGATTAAATTTCTTTTTTTTTCACGTCTCTTCCTTCACGTGTTATCCTCCCTTTGGGCTGCCTCGCGCCTTGCCTCCGATGGACTGAAAAACGCAAAGAAGTAATTGTTTTCTGCAAGATACATAGTTGAGACTAGAGCTGGATTTGCGGTCTTAGAGTTTAAGTGTAGTAGTTTAACTTTCCAAGTTTTTAAAGAGAAATGATACTAATTGTGCAGCGTCGAAGAGAGAGCGCTTTTTAGGGAAGCGTTTGCAATAAAAACTGAACAAATACGATAAAATGAATGTATACGCCCCTAAGATAAAACTCGCATTCAAGAAAAGGTTCTGATATTTACTGACATCTTTAAAATGCGTTATCCTGGCATTTTTTTGGAAAGAGTTATGTTAGAATATAAAACAGAACAAAATAATTTGCTAAAGTATAAAAAGATTACCTTATTTAGAAATGATAACAGGTGTATTTAGCTATTTGCTGAAAATGCTCTATTGACTCGACCATCAGAAACGAACACTGCAGACCACCGAGGAACAGACGTAAGACAGGGTCTGTTTTCTGTAGATGAGTTCCGTTACTTGAATGTGCCGCGAGTTGGAATATTCTCGGTGCACGACGACTTGGAATGTATCATGAGATGCCTTCAACATCCTTCTTGTATTTCTGTGAACTTGGCCCTCGAAATAAGATTGCGGTGCGAGTTATTATCATCTGATAAGTACAGCAACTCCAGGGAATTCAAGCAAAACGAAAGCTCACATCACTATCACATCGTGGTAAGACTCTCCTTTGTGTTTTTTAAATTTTAAAGCAGCCTTCCCAAGGAAACACAGTCTACGATCTCTTGCATGGCATAATTAGACAACATTAACCCAGATAAACGATCATTAACTTCCCCTGAGAATAAAACAGTTATCCTTCTCTTCCTCTAACGTTTGTCTTTCTTCATGACTGAACGAGTTATGGTTTTCCCGACTATTATTTCGCTCGTTCTCTCGTTAATTCGCTTAGTTATCTATTCACTCATTTCATTTGTTCATCCTCTCGTGTTCTTAGGTGTGTCCTACCTCCACAGAAAAACGATCTTTGAATCGAATAGCTCTTTTATAAGTTTCTCTCTTCTTACTATTATTTCTCTTTGAAGTTTTTCTTTTTGCAAAAACAGTACAGGTGTGACTTTTGGACACACTGCATAGCACGCTGCTTAAGCTAAATCGTTTTATATTGAAAACATGTTTTGTTTGTATCTCTTTCTTTTCCAAGAATATGTGCGCTGAAAATCATTGCGCAAATAACGCCTCTTGTCAAAGAAGTTCTACAGACAAACTTTATCAGTGTTTGTGTCCTGCCGGATACGAAGGTGCGAGGTGCCAAAACGGTAAACAAAAAATATTATCTCTATCGTTCAAGTGAGATCTTCAATTCGAATATTTGGAAGCATACAAGTCGCACACTAACTGCATGGACATGTGCCATTTACTTCGTCTTTCCTAAAAAACGAAAACGAAAAAAGCAACGAAAGAGAGAGTGAAAGAGAGACACACAAAGGAAAGTAAACTGACATGCCGTTTTCTTTAATCTGATACTGGCGTCTAAGATTTGAAAAATAATTCTAATTGTGGCTAAGTGGGTTAAAATATAAGTAGATTGAATCTACATACGAGTACATTTGATATAGTATTAACCAGATTATAAAGAAAAGGAAATGATAACTTGCAATTCCACGTGACCCACTAATTCATATGTTTGTTTTCTTCGCTTGCTGTTTCTTTGGTTGTCTTCAGATATCGATGAGTGTGCCAAAGGGAATCACCATTGCAGTTCTTATGCCTTTTGCAAAAATACCAAAGGGTCTTATAACTGTGCATGCAAGCCGGGGTTCACTGGGAATGGCCGGGAATGCAAAGGTACGTGTAAGGGTTAACTTTTTGTAAACATTGAGCTGAGAGGGTCTCCTATGAAAGAACTTTCTGACGAAAATGTCAACGCACTCCAGTAACTATAACGTGCGATGCAAAACACATAGCAACCTGCGCGAATTTACAATTATCAATGATGATAAGACCCTTTACCGGCGTCTCTTCTTTTGAAGGATTTAAAAATTAACATGCATGCTGCCCAGGAAGTCCTTTAGAAAGGAAAATGTTTCAGTTTAGACAAGAAGTGGAAATATAGTGATAATAACAATAATAATAATAATAATAATAATAAAACTACAACATTGGAGAGACAATATAATTTTACAATTCTAATGAAAGATATTTTAAAACTTTTTCTAGGACCTACTTCGTGTAAAGAAATTTATGACAAGGACACGTTAGTAGACTTGATATTCGGTTATTATTTATGTAGTACATCAAACATTCCGCTTTCCCGCAATTAGTTCAAGCCCATCGCGTCACCAAATATACCCTAATTTTCAAACCACCGTATGCAAAGAAAGTCCTTGGTTTAAATTCGATTCACTTTGGTGGAGAGTATTCTCGTCCTTATAGAAGGAGTGAAAAATATTCCTTGGCCCCGGACACCTGTTTAATTCCGGGACAAATAGCCGAGCATTGTTGCTATGAAGGCTGTTGTTTGTATTCCGCAGTTATTGACGTCTTTTGCTGAAGGATTAACTTTTCATTTGCTTATGTGTTGAATCATTGTCATTATCACGCAGTAACTTTGCCACTGGGATTTTCATTGCCTCTATTTTATGTATGATAATTATTTTCATAAACTCTAGTTTTATTTAACCATTGTTGTTTACTTTAATGCTTGTGTTTCTTTCTTTCATTTTCATTCCAAAAGATCCAGTATCAGTGGTATGGTTACCCTTTTTGTTGACTCCAACCCGCTGTCCGTTTTTTGTCACATGGGAAATTTTGGGTGTGGAGATGGAGGATGGACGCCAGTCATGAAGATTGACGGCAGAAAGGTACATACGGTTTAAAAATAATTCATTTCCTGTATAAACTCGGTCTCTTTCAAAACGTTGCAAGTTAAAAACGTTCGTTTTACATATGTATGCCTTTTGTTTCTCTCCAAGTTGGAATTGCACAAAGAACAGACTTTGTACCACTTAATTTTCAAGACTTATTGTGTGTAGTGACTGTTGAAAAAGAAAAGTTAAAAAAAGGTATAAAATATATCCTAACATATTTGTCTCAAGTATCACGTATCAGCTAGATAAGAAATACAATCATTGATATCGTAAATCGGTTAGAATGCTATTTGGAACAAAGAACATATCTTATCTGAGTTAAAGTTCCACACTAATTGAGGGTTATGTAGATACCACCTTGATTTAAATAGCATTCATTGTTTATCTCCTGAACAGCAGCAGTGGGGGTGGAGGGGGATATGTACAGGAGGATTTTTGGAGGACAATAGAAAATTTAATGCAATAAACTTGCCAATGAGGAGGGATCGTGGATCATAGGAATATTACAGAGTGTTATCGGGGGATCAGGTTACTTTTATCGCGACACAACCATACTCCTTTTTTTTTCTATATACAAAGAGATCCCAATTTATTTTAAGAATAACGACGTCTATCAACCCTCATTCACTTCACAAATGATTAACATTTCTATGACTCTTCATTGGCGTACACATGGAAACACAGGAAAACTACTCATAATCAAAATGTCAAGCACTGATCCACGGCGCCGTGTTCGTGTTGGACAAAAAAATGACCTTAGTCTTCATAACACAACGTTGTAAATACCAAGGTCAATTCTGGGGTAAAACACATGACTAAGGAATCTATAAATGCAGATACACGACAGGGCGTAAACAGCAAATAGCCATCAATTCGGAGAAAATAAAAAAAAAGATTTGTTCCTCTATTTCAGACCACCTTCCATTATGACGCACATTATTGGATAAATTACGATGAATTCAACCTTCTCGGTGGAGAGACTGGGTTTGACGAACAAGAATCAAAACTATCCACCTACTGGAACACATCATTCTCCAAGATCTGTCTCGGAATGAAGATCAACCAACAGCTCAGGTTTATTGTCATCAGTAAGTTGGCTGACTCTCTGCACTCACTAATTGCTGATGGCCAATACCGCAACACCTCACTGGGTCGTGACGGGTGGAAAAAGTTGATTGGCAGCAACGCCTCTTTACAGCGCAACTGTAACAAGGAAGGATTCAATGCTGTTGGCGATCGTGCTAAAGTCAGAATTGGTATTGTTAGCAATGACCAGAACCACTGCAACTCATGCAACTCTTTGATTGGATTTGGTACAGGAAGTTATCCAAAAGGCGCAAAATCTTGCGGAAACGAGGCACTCCAAGATGGAGGGAGGAGTATTAAAGCCATGGGATATATATTGGTGCAATAAAACCAATTATTGACTACTTAGTCCGTAAATGACTTTTCTTTCACCGTGGAGACATCTTATTCCGACAAAACAGTAAGGGAAACGGTTGTCAAAAAGCCCTAAATATACAGTAACTAAACATTTACACTACTAAAGAGATATGTAGATATCCACAAGTACTTAAATTTCTTAGACTTCAGTATACAGGCATATTTAAGACGTTTTTTCTAAAATGTCAGCGACCTTAGTTCAATAAACAAAGTTGTAAAGTATTTCTGAGAAAAAATGCATAGCTGGCAATGGATAAATTGCGATTAATTGCCACTTGGCTTTTATGCGACAGAAACAGCAAAGTTTGGTCTCTCAAAAACTTTTTTTGTTTTAGACTAGAAATAACTAAAACTATTCGAAGACTCATGGCCTTGATCGATCATCGAACTCAGAATTTTCTATCAGTTAAAGTGTCTTGCTAATAGAGCATGAAACAGTGTAAAACCATGTCTGATGCTGAACCGATTCATCTTGACGTGTATGCTACTTTTTTCGCTGGTAAAGGAGTGGAAAACCTGAAATAGACTCTGATTCTATCGGTTACTGGTTGTTGTTGTTGTTTGTTTTTATTACATGTAGAGCCTTTTGTTTGCGTAATTTGCTGAAAATAGTTTAAACTGAAACCACAGGTTGTTAAACCACAATTACTCCTTTACTTATCATTCGATTCAAAATGTATTGTTTTAACTGTCTCTGGTTAAGTGAGATTGGTTCAACACGGTAGTGTCACCCTACTTAAAACTGTGTCGCAAGCTGAGAATATTGTGTTTAATTCTAGTAACATTAAACTTTATTGTTGCTGCAGTTTGTGTCGAATCTTTAAAGCATCGTCTGATTTTTTCGCTGTGATTGGTCCTATAACTAACATCCTCAAGATGTTGGAAAAACTGTGCCACGGCAAGTACAATTTCTGATTTTACCATTTGGGTATCAAAGCCATGGAAATGTCTTCTGCCAAAAACAAGTAGTAGTAGTAGCATAAACACGTCAAAAATTAAATCGTAATAAAAAGTGTTTTCTACTGTGGCGCACGAGTGAAATTAAAAAATAATAATAATAATAATTATCACCGCACAAACATAATTATTCGAGCAAAAATATTCCTACCAGTACAAAAATATGTCCCTTAGTGCAAAAAAAAGCAGATGACTCTTTGAGACAGCGATATTGTGATTTGATTGGGAATTTTAAGTATGTTACAGGGAGGTTAAAAGGACCTGAAGAGGAAATCATAAGTAGGGTAAGCAGTCCTACAGTAAACGCTGGGTTCTAGATGATTTTAAACATTCTATAGTTTTTGTTCTGTGTTTGCACCGGAAGTTTTTTTTTTTTAGCAGCAATTAAGGAATACCGCTGGTCGCAAAAAAATTAAATAAAGAAATAAAACTAAATAATGATAAAGAGAAAACATAGTGCTCTCGGCTCTTCATAGTCCAAGGCAGATGTCAAAAACGAAATCATTGGTTACAGTTCAGAATTAAGTTCAGATTATCGGGAGACTTTTTTTGCTGAGTTTTGTGTCACGTATTCCGTGTTTGACTGTGTTCATCAGTTGCTCTTTTGTCTCATGATATCCACTTTAGTTGAATCACAAGGTGATTTAAGTATTATTCGTTTTTTATAGTGAAATTTATATCCACACGTTCCATAATAAGACAATTTATTAATAAGCCCTTTACTTTGAGTCGTTATTATCCCGCGATAAGAGTATCATCACCCTTTAGAAGTTTATATTTCAAGAGATAAGTTCGGATTCATATCTGCAGTCATCAGCAAAGTTTCTAACACCAAACTAACCAGTGTTAGTATAGTAATTCGACAAGTTTAATTTATCCAAGTATTTTGCACAATCTCATGTAGATATAGAATTCTATAATGCAATACCTTCCCAGATTAATTCATGATATTCATGAAAAAAAATTTCACTTCGGATTGCCTAAGAAAAATGCAGTTTTAAGGAAATACTATGCAGAAAAAAATCTAGTTCAAAAGATGGGTATTTCAGGGATAGATTGTGTGTCCTCAACCGTCTGAAATAGGTCATTGCAGTTCTACTTTAATCATGATTTCTCCCACACATTTCAACCGGCGCTAATCAAACCGCTATTTGAATTGTTTGACGCGAAGCTCTTTCTGTGCTTTTAATAAGTGAATTGAGTCTAAAGGGCCATGAATATCATAAACAAAAATGTGGGACTAAAATGTGAGGCTAGCCTAAGTTTTCAAAAATTGGATCGTGATGCCATGTTTCATGACGTCATTGTATAGACAAAACTGTCTATGGACAACGCATAACATGAATTTATCAAATGTGTACTCTCCCTCCTTAAGGACAGCAACATAAATTTATTTTGGACGAGGCGATTGAGCGGTAAGCTTAAGGGAACGGCCAGGGATAAAAGAGCAGCTAAAGGCTTAAAAAAAAAAGAAAAAAAAAACACCTCCGTAACCCTCGTGACAACAGGCGAAGCAAAATACATTTTAGAAACGCGATAATACTTTTAAAAGAACTCTTTCGGCATACATCGATTTGTTTTGTTGCCGGTAATTTTATAAAAACAAACATCGCTCAAACTGATTCTTTAAACTCAGTGAATATCTTAGCAAATCCCGAAAAGCTTAGAGTTTGGTGTATCACGCCATGAAATATAAAAGCCAATCTTTCACACCCTTGCTTACCCTTTAGTGTTTCTGTCCAGCATTGGAATCACTCACCGGCGTGTCTTTTTTTTTTTTTTTTTTCAAATTCTCTTCTTTCTCAAGAAGAGGCTTGAATATAAAACCGCTACGTATAAAATAACATAGTTTTCGAGGTGGTGGCGGTTACAGAGTATGTCACTCATAGAGCACGGAGCTGCTTTGTGCATTTGACGTATCGAGTGCTAAACTTAAGGTTACAATGGGTAGTGTATCATGCTAGAATCAATTTAGAATGCTATAGTCTCGTATTTATTCAAATTTTACCTTCCAGCAATCCCTTCAAATCGCCCAAGCTCTTCAGCTGCAAGAAAAATGAGAAAGTAATAAAGCGTGAGTTGAATTTACATTGAAGATGAATGGTATCGACTTAGAAGAAAATCAAAATGTTATTGTCGAAAAAAAGTAGTTTTTAAATGGGATATTATTCGATGATTTTTTTTTCGTGGACGTTATTGTTTAAAACTCTTGCTTCGTCCGCGTAGCTTTAGTTTTCGATTTGTTGTTATTTATTATTATTATTCTTAATTCCCCCAATCCCCCGCTCTTTACATTACCTCCGAAATCCATGTGAGAGCCCCTTTCTCTTACCCCATAGTGTTATTAATTATTGCTTTACATCATTGCATTAACAACGGAAAACATTGACCATTCCATCAATAAATGAATTTATGGGAAAAAAATGTGAAACAAAACTTTGATTCGCAGTATTTTTGCGAGTTTCAGAATGCTCGTTGCAGGTTAAAAAGATTTCTCTGAAGAGCAAGAAATACTCATTTTTTATCAAATGAAATTACTTGGCAAAATGTTTATGTATTTCTTAATTTTGCTCATAACACGCAATATAGTTAGTGACTAAGTTCAAAATGGCAACTAGGATTTGCACCATAATTTCAAGGAACTATCTACATCTATTCTCCCCTTTTACCGTGGATCGTTGGTTTTGAGAGGCTGGGGTCAAATAAGTCTGGATTAAAACTTTGTTATGGTTCAAATGGTTCTTTATTTGGAAAATCCTATTCTTTTCGGTGAATTATAGCTTCTACACTTTTCTGTTTTGTATCCTTGAAATAGATGATCAAAAATGCCCAATGATTTATAATCAAACTGTGTTTTTTTTCTAACAATTAAGGCTAACACAGTAACAATTCAGCTTCAAAGAGATGTTTCTTGCTCTATCTGCCTCTAACTCGAAAGCCATATAAATAACCTATTTAATAATAAAAGTGATCAAAACAAATTGAGAAACATGAGCACATTGTTTTTACAACATTTTCGAGGAAAAAACGAAGTAATGTAAAGTCATTGAAGGTATGCTCTAGACTTCCACTTATACAAAATAAATAAATAAACCGATTCTGATCAAAGATTTCATTCGCAGAAAAATGTCCCTCTAATACTTTTGAGGTGACTACGTTTGCGCCACCACAATGCTGAAATTACTTCCCATAAAAGGTAACACATTTTGGTTTCCTATGACACTCTATGATAATTGAAAACCTACTTTTTATTTCTTTTTTTATCTTCCTACTCGTTACAAAATCGGAATTTCATGGCCTACTTCGTCAAAAGTTAGAGCTTCTTATCGATAATTTGAACGTTTCCTTGTAGAGTCCGAAAGAGGTGCTTGTTTTGATAATTAAATGGACAAAAATAAACAGGTAAGGGTTTACGAAGGAGTACTTTTCACTCCTGAGATGAAAAAATTATGATAATGATAACAACAATGATAATGACATTAATCATTTTTCGATTCTGTCTGCAATTAAAGAAGGAAAGAACTGAAAAATTTGAGAGTTATGTAGATATCAAAACTAATTTGAACGTGTGATAATGAATTTCTGCTGATTCATTGCCCTTCAATATTAAGCCTTTATTCCCAAACAGGAACAGTAAATCATGGAGAAGGAACATGATTCACAGGAAGTTCCTGCCAGCGAACCAAAATAAACATCGTTATGGTAATTTAACAAAGCATCATATTGCCACTGCTGTTGTATATGTATTTCAGCTAAAATCAAGGGGGAGAAGGAAATATGGATAGAAATATGGATATGAAAGGTGTGGCGAAGGTGAATTGGCTAACTTAGCTTGTAGCAAGGCTGCTTGATTATCAAACATCACCCAACACGAATATCATGACACACAGGAAGTTCCTACTAACACCAAAATTAACAGTGGTTGTATGATAATTTGACAAAGTTTCACAATGCCAGCTGTTGTGCATGTGTAAAAGCGGTATCATAGGAAACCATCAAATGAATTCTTCACTTTCACAAACTAGGTTCACATCTATTCATTTCTTTAACGCACGCGTTTTCGACGACGAACCAATTTAGTCAATTACTTTATGACACAGAAATTTTGCGAGCTTTACCAGTCTAAACGTCTTCTCGATTTTGTTATGAATATAAAATTGCAGGAAAGTTGCGTAACCCATAGCTACATATTTTTTTCCTAAGCCATCTTGTTTAAAACAATTCTTTCAAGTGCAATTTATCTCAGTTCAGCACAAACGGTTTTAATATCAGTGTGCGTATCATTAGGAAATGTTATTAATCATTCTTAAGTAGGGGCGACAGTATGGATATGAAAGGTGTCGTGGAGGTGAATGTAGCGCCTTCTTTTTTTGCGCAATTTGCTAAAAATAGTTGGAAAAGTGTATTTAATTCGTAGTACCATAACACTTTATTGTTGCTGCAGTCTGTGTCGAATCTTTAAAGTATCGTCTGAATTTTATGCTGTGATTGGTCCTATAAGTGACAGTTTCAAGATGTTGAAAAAACTACGCCACGGTTAGTACAATTTCTGGTCGAGCTTTGTATCAGAACCATTCAAACTTCTTCGGCCGAAGAAACAATTGCAGGAGCATAAACATGTCCAAAATCGTTGTGAACAGTGTTATCCACGATGGCGAACAAGAGAAATACCAAAAATAATTATTACTTTTCAAACACATTTATTCAAGCAAAAAGTAATCTAACCAGGACAAAAATATTTTTCTTTGTACACAAAAGACAAATGACGCTCTGAGTCGGAAATATTGATATGTATATGTATACAGGGAGTTCGAGAAGCTATTACTTAATTAATAGAATTTCCTCGTTTTGTCTTTTAAGGCAAATTTCCTTAACCACGCACAAGTGAAAAAGACCCGGAGAGGAAATCATCTATAGGGTAAACAGTCCTAAAGCAAACTCTGGGTTCCAGATGATTTTAAACATTCTATGGCTATTACTTTGTGATGGTATCGGAATTTTTTTTAATAGCAACTAAGGAATACCACTGGTCGCTAAAAAAACATATTAAATAAACATTAATAAATAATGATAAAGAGAGAACATAGTGCTCGCGGCTCCTCATGGCCTAAGGCAAATGTCAAAACTATTTAAAACGAAACCATTGGTTACAGAACTTTATTTAGGTTCAGATTATCAGGGAACGTTTCTAATGAGTCTTGTATCATGCATTCCGTTTTCAACTGTGTCCATCAATTGCTGTTTTGTGTCATGATATCCACTGCATTTGGATCACAAGGTGATTTATAATTAAGTGTTATTCGTATTTAATAGTAAGAATTATTTCCACACGTTTCATAATAACATTATGTGCATATATATTTGCGATATTTAGACAGGCTAGCCCAGTTCAGCTCAGAGCTGGTTTTTAAATGGGGGCCTATGTAAACAATGACAAGGGCAGACCACAACACCGGGAGCTACGTTCCCTACTCTTTGCGAGAAGCGCGTTGGTTCTTCAACGTCCCCTGTTAACCATTTCAGAGAAGAGAATGGGGACGGAGCTTACGGCTTATCTTCCCTACCCGAGGAGACTAGAATGTCTAATAAGTAGCCTTTGTCATGGCAAAGGCAGCCACTGGTCACTCGGTCGTAATTATTTTACGACCCTGGGTGTTGGCACCTCCTGCACACCAGTTCTGCGCTCCACAACGTTAGTTAACCGAGCGCGAATCGTCAAACTTTCGAAAGCGGATTCCATTTCCTTCATTATCATTTTCTCTTTTGTTTTCCTGCAAGAAATATTTCGGGAATTATATTTCCATACGTAATTAGGACGATATGTAACCGACTTCAACAGAAATGTGTTTTTCTTTTTAATAAATTGTCGCCTCCTGTGTAGTACTTGAAGTTTGACAAAATGCTGCTGGAATTAGGAAGAAGACATTTTTGTCCTACAAGAAGTTTCTAGCACCAAACTATCCAGTGTTAGTACGTTAATTTGACAGGTGTTTTATACAGTGTCATGCAGAAATGGAATTCTATAATGCAATACCCTTCCCTGATAGAAATATCATAAAAAAAATTCGACTCGAATTGTCTAAGGAAAATGCAGTTTTAAGGAAATAAGTTGCGGTAAAAAAGGAAAACAAGCTCAGAAGAAGCGTATTTCACTGATAGATTGTGTGTCTCGTCCTTCCCAAATAATTAAGTCATCGCAGCTCAACTTAAATCATAACTTTCTCCCACGCATTTCAGCCGACGCCATTCAAACTGCTCTTTGAATTATTTGACGTAAAGCTCTTTGTGTACTTTTTTCAAGTGAACTGAGTCTAAAGGGCCATTAAATGTTATAAACAACAAAGTGGGACTAAAATGTGGTGCTAGCCTAAGTTTTTAGAAATTGGACCGTGACGCAATGCTTCATGGTATAGACAAAAGTGTCTATGGTCAGCAGTGTTTTAAGGTTGCACCTCTGAGTACAATTTTTCCACTTACAGAATTTTTTTTTTTTTTTACTGATGTGAGAGCTATCTAGATATTGGTCACCACAGGCGTATGAGCCAAAGAAGGGAAACGTCGATTTGTTTAAAACTACTAGGTCCAGTGGTCTTCAACTCTTCCTCGTGACTCCTGAGAAAATGTTTTTCTAAAATGCAAAAGTAATATTTGGATTACGGTAAATTAGATTCGCAAAAAAGTTTTAAGAATATAGCGTGAATATTTCGAAAGATTAGAACAAAAGGTAAACTTTTAAAAAGGATGGGCCCTATTTCCAGCCGTTTATTTTCGTTTTGGCATGAGAACAAGTGTAGCAGTATAAACACAACTAGGCATTCATGGCGTAAAACCATCTTCATAACTTTGGCCAAATAGTAGAAGTACTCCTATTCCTTTGCCGACGCAAGCTGTCCACAAATTGCTACTTTCAACTTTTTTTCCCCCGGAGATTCCGGCCCTCGGCTTAGGCGGTCAAAGGTTTCTTAAGAAAATCTACAGTTTATAACTGTTAGGTGAAAGAAAATTATTCTCCAACTTTACATGGACCGAACATGTGGAACATGTAATATCTAAAGTGAACCAGAGATTAGGTCTTTTGCGTAGAATCAAGCATTTGTTGCCGTATAACGCACGCCTTCTTTATTACAAAAGCCTTGTCCTTCCCATCCTTGATTATGCTGATATGGTATGGGGTGATAAGGATAACGCTGTCTTAATGAACAAGCTGCAGGTGTTGCAGAATAAGGCGGCAAAACTTGTTCTAGATAAACCATAGTACTCTTCTGCAACCGATGCTCTCAATCAGCTCGGCTGGTTAAAATCAACTCAGGCACTTCCATCGCTGCTTGTATGTTTATAATTGCGTGAAGGGAATTACATCTCACAAATTGGAATTATCTAGAAACAGCGATGTACATAGATACAACACTCGTTGCAAAGATCATCTTAGACTTCCATCAGTTTAACGGAACTGGGGCAAACAAAGAACCTGTTATCATGCCTTAAAGACTGGAATGCCTTGGACAGTTACTTAAAGAACTTTGGCACTATATGTCAGTTTAGGAATAATTTTTTAAAATCTTTTAATCCATAGCTTACTTTTGTACTTTTTTAATATCTGCAATTTTTATTTACTTTTAACAATTTAATGTTATTTTGGATTAGGACCTCTCTGTAAATCACCTACGGGTGAGGGAGCTACTTGTTTAAATATCATTATATAAAAGCCGAACTGTCAAATTAAAGCTCGTCTATTCAACTGACATAATGAGGTGTTAATTTAGAATTATAATTAGCTGTCTCAAAAACACAACCGTTAGACGAAAGCGTAAAGCGGAACTGTCAAATTCAAGCTCGTCTATTTAACTGACATAGTGAGATTATTTAAAATTATAATTAGCTGTCAGAAAAACACAACAGAGGGATGAAATGTCTTCCAATCATTAATTAAAGTGTTGGTTAATTAACATCTTTGTCAATTGGCTACCATCTTTTAAGCTGGGTAAACAACATCAGGATGGACTTTCACACAAGCGCTAGTTTGACTCTTATCCTCTTGTAACAGTAAAAAGAGTTTTATTGAAGAAAGTTAGGTTTGTTTATTACACATGACGTGATCACATTGCGTGCTGACCAACAGACTTTCTAAAAGTACAGACTTTCCATATTCTTGCGTTTTGAATATAAACTTAATGTTTCGTCTCGGCTAAGAGACTTATGCCGCTCACTAAACACCTTTTAGGATAGTCCACACAACAATCTTAATGGTCTGTAATGGCTTGTAATCCCTTACAATATTTGCAATAATATTCCGCAGCCATCATAATCTTTGTCTTCCACGAAACAGGTATACATCTCAAGAGATAAAATTATCAGTAAAATGTAGCATTCTCCAATTCATTTTATAACTTTCGATTCTAATTCGTTGCATTACCTAGTGGTTGGTTTCAATTTTTATAACCGCGAAAGAGGGAAAAAAATAAGCTATACATCAAGCCGGATATTTGTCTATTTGGTTTTGATGGTCGCACGGAAATGTCAAGTATGTCCCTCAAGAATGTTGTGGTGCATAACAACAGTAAATCTTTAATGATGGAAACAAATTTTAAGAAAGAGCGCCAGTTCATTGCGTTCCGTGTGCAAATTATTAGAAGAAACTGCAAGAATTATTTCAGAGTGTATGCGTGTTGTTTTGTAAATAACACCGAAACGTATTTCAGCTTGTTTGTGTGTCCCTGTAAGCTACGCGGAATGTCTCTAAGGACCAGATTGTCGAATTTTATATTTCAATTTCGATCTTCTCCACACTGTGCGTGGTTCATGGCCTGATTCAACGATAATTATCGAGGAGTCGCCATCCGGTCACCTTTTTTTACTTTGTAAGTCAAGGAAGCGTAACCACACGGATCATATTTATGCAACGTTTTAGGACAACTTGGGATCTATTTTCCATCCAGTTGTCTCGAAAACCTAAAATCCTCAACGTAGAAGATGAACAAACGAAGTTTAAACGATCAAAATAATATTTCGAGCGCAATTGAGCAAACGCGCGGATTTGCGTTGTTTTCAAGATGTCGATGGATGAAAGTTAGAGAGATACCCACGGTTTAACCCTTTAAGGTGGTACGATACAAAAAAAAAGGAAATTTTTGTTGAAAATGAGTCCATTTTTTTCTCATTTGATTTCACCTCTAAAGGCTTTTGTTTAATCGTCCCAAATGTCTTTTTGCGAATAATTTGTAATAAAATAGTAATAAAATGCAATTTCTAAGGCACTGTTGTTCCGTTGCCATGGAAACGTATTTTTAAATGCGTCCTTTTAGGGCCTAAAAGTGCGATTTCCACCCAGGCCAAAGCAAACTGATTGCATCTTGAGTAATCTATTGGGAGACTGGGGCCCAACAATGACTTTTAGCCTCGTTTTGATATGTTTCGGTGAACGGCCGTTATTATCAATCATTTAGTTAGGAATTTTCGCAAGTGAGAGAGCTTCAATCATCAAAATGGCGAAATTTTTGTCTCAGAGACGTAAGAAGCGTAAATTTTATGGAAATCGCTTTACAAATAGTTCAAGAATTAACGAAGAAGAGTCGATTGCTGTCGAAAGCACTTCGAGTGGGATACGTGAATCCACAGATGGCATTTCACATGATCAAAGCGAAGCGAAGGAATCTTCGGCTTCGTATCGAAAGCTTCAATCAACTATATCAAAGGTCTGTTGAGCTGCACAATCTCAGGTACACTGAATTTTATGGGGATGGGGACAGCAAGAGTTTTTCCAGGATAAAGAATATTTATCAAGATGCTGGAATTTTAGTGGAAAAGAAAGAATGCATCAGTCACGTGCAGAAGAGGGTTGGAACTGCACTTCGCAAATTAAAGCGTGACAATCCAGGCCTTGGAGGCAAAGGGAAACTCACAGACAATCAAATCGATAAACTGCAGAACTATTATGGCATTGCCATAAGGTCCAATGTTGGAAATTTGGCTGGAATGAAGAAAGCTATTTTTAAAGCTATCCATGCTAGCCTCATGCATTGTGCCTCAAGTGAGGCATGCCCACTTCATGACCACTGCCCAACAGGTAATGCAAGTTGGTGCAAGTATCAAAAGGACAAAGCCAACCATAAAAATCTCTTTAAGCATGGACCTGGCCTTTCTTTACCTGTTATTGCCAAGCTAAAGCCTGAATATATTCGACTTAGTGAGAACAACTTGCTGCAGAAGTGCTTACATGGCAAGATGCTTACATGGCAAAGGATTCCAAAAGAAATTTATGTTGGAAGAGAGACATTGGAATTAGGACTTTATGATACTGTTTCTTATTTTAATATTGGTTCAATTAGTATAATTAAGCTTTTCCAAGCCCTTGGTATTCCTCCTGGAAAATATACCAAGGATGGGTTTCAGACTCCAAGACCAGCTTAGAGTTAATATTGCACAACATAAAAGCAAAGCTACTACCAAGAAGCGATACAAAGTGATTAGGGACCTTAAAAAACGAAAAGATGATCATAATAAGCAAACTGAAGGTGTCAGCTATGGCCTTGGTCAGTTTTGAACAGTTTAATTCATGGAACGTACCATGAGATGCCTTCAACATCCTTCCTGTATTTCTGTGAACTTGGCTTTCGAAATAAGACTATGGTGCGAGTTACTGTCATCTGACAAGTACAGCAACCCCAGGGAATTCAGAAGAAACGAAAGCTCACATCACTATCACATCGTGGTAAGGACTCTCCTCTGTGTTTTTTGATATTTCGAGGCAGCCTTTTCAAGGAAACACCGTCTATAATGTATTGCAGCCATAATTGAGAGGGCGTCATCCAAGATAAATGATCAGTAACTTCTCTTGGGCATAAAATAATTACCCTGGCCTTCTTCTAACGTTTGTCTTCCTTAAAGGCTAAACGAGATATGCTTTTTCCGATTATCATTTCACTCGTTCCCTTTTTATTTTGTATAGTTATCTATTCGCTCATTCTATTTGTTCATCCCCTCATATTCTTAGATGTATCAACCGTGACCCACCTCCACAGAAAAACAATATTTGAATTGAATGGCTCTTGTATAAGTTTCTCTTAAGTGAATATCGCAGAGCCAGTTCAGGTGAGACTTTTCAACAAACTTGCATAATACGCTGTTTGGGCTAAGTCGTGTTATATTGAGCGTGAAGGTTCTTTTTTTCTTTCGCAAGAACATGTGTGCTGAAAATCCTTGCGAGAACAACGCCACTTGTCAAAGCAGTTTTACAGACAAACTTTATCGGTGTCTATGTCCTGCTGGATACAAAGGTCCGAGGTGCCAAATAGGTAAACCAAAAATCCTCTATGTCTTTCAAGTGAGATGTTCAATTCAATTATTGAGAAGCATAAAGTCGTATACTTATTGCATAAACATGTTTCATTTACATCGTCATTTCTAAGCAACAGAAAAGACAACGAAAGAGAGAGTGAAAGAGAGAGAGACACATACAGGAAAGTAAACTGACATAAAAAAGAGCAGAATGATTAACTATTCTTCAAAAACAAGTGCATTTCATACTTGGAGAGCCATCCGTTAGTTAGCAACTTCAAGCAAGACTGGAAATAATTATTATCAATGATGACGGGACGCTCTACCGACGTCTCTTCTTTTCAAGGATTCGAAGTAACATGCATGCTGCCCAAGAAAGTCCTTTAAAAAATAAAATGTTTCAATCCAGCCACGAAGCTGAATTATAATAATACTAAAAAAAACAACAACAGCAACGGGGAGAAAATATAATTTTATAATCCTAATAAAGTTATTTTAAAACTTTTTCTAGGACCTACTTCGTGCAAAGAAATTCATGATCAGGACACGTAAGTAGAGTTGATATTCGGATGTCATTTATGTAGTACATCAAATATTCCGCTTTCCCGCAATTGGTTTAAGCCCATCACGTCACCAAATATACCCTAATTTTCAAACCACCATGCAAAGAAAGTCCTCCGTTTAAATTCGATTCACTTGGTTGAGTGTCTTCCCGTCCTTACAGAAGAATTGGAAAATAATAAGCTCCCAGACACCTGTTTAATTCCAGGACAAATAACCGAGCATTGTTGCAATGAAGGCTGTTGTTTATATCCCGCAGAAATTGACGCCTCTTCCTGAAGGATTAACTTTTCATTTGCTCATGTGTTCAATCATTATCATTATCAGTCAGTATCTATGCCAATGTGATTTTCATTGCCACTAATGATAATTATCTTTATAAGCTCTAGTTTTATTTCACCGTCATAGTTTACTTAAATGCTTTGTTTCTCTATAATATTTTGATTAAAAAGATCCAGTATGAGTGGTGTGGTTACCCTTGTTGTTGACTCCCAACCATTGTCCGTTTTTTGTCATATGGGAAATTTTGGATGTGAAGACGGAGGATGGACGCCAGTCATGAAGATTGACGGCAGAGAGGTGCATACTTTTATTGAATAATTCATTTCCTGTATAAACCCGCTCTCTTGCGAAACGTTGCAAGTTAAAAACGCGCCTTCTATATATGAATGCCTTTTGTTTTTCATCCAGACGGTAATGGACGAGGACCTGACTTTGTTCAACGTAAATTTCGAGACTTATTGTGTGCAATGATTGTAGAAAAAGAAAAGTTAAAAATCAGCCATAAGTATAAATTCGTTTAAAGGCTGTTTGGAACAAGGACAATCTCTTATCTGAGTTAAATTTTCACACTATTTGAGGGTTATGTAGATATCAACCTGATTTAAATAGCAGTCATTGTTCATCGTTTGAACAACAGGGGGGACGTGGATAGGTGGAGGAGGATTGTTGGAGGACCATAGAACATTGAGTACCAATAAACTTGCCAATGAGGAGGGATCATGGATCATAGGAATATTACAGAGACTTACGTGGGAGGAGTGGGGATCAGGTTATTTTTATCGTGACACAATCACACTCCAATTTTGTCTATGTACAAAGAGATCAGAATTTATTTAAAGAAAAACGACGTCTGTCATCCTTTATCATTTCAAAGACTCTTGATTGGGGTGCAAATGAAAACACAGAAAAACTCCCTATAACTAGATTGACATGTCATGCACTGATCTACGGTGCCAGGTCTGTGTTGAAAACAAAAATTACCTTAGCATTGACGACACGATGTCAAAAATATCGAGGTCAATTCTATGATAAAACAAATGAGTCAGATAATAAATCAATAAATACAGAAACACGACAGGAAGTAGACAGGGAAAATCCATCAATTCAGAGAAATACACAAGTGTTATGCTCCTGTATTTTAGACCACCTTCCATTATGAGGCGCATTATTGGACAAATTACGATGAATTCAACCTTCTCGGTGGAGAGACTGGGTTTGACGAGCAAGAATCAAAGCTACCCACATACTGGAACACATCATTCTCCAAGATCTGTCTCGGAATGAAGATCAACCAACAGCTCAGGTTTATTGTCATCAGTAAGTTGGCTGACTCTCTGCACTCACTAATTGCTGATAGCCAATACCGCAACACCTCACTGGGTCGTGACGGGTGGAAAAAGTTGATTGGCAGCAACGCCTCTTTACAGCGCAACTGTAACAAGGAAGGATTCAATGCTGTTGGTGATCGTGATCTTGCTAAAGTCAGAATTGGTATTGTTAGCAATAACCAAAACGACTGCTACTCGTGCAACTCTTTGATTGGATTTGGTACAGGAAGTCATCCAAAAGGCGCAAAATCTTGCGGAAACGAGGCACTCCGTGATAAGTTAGATGATGGAGGGAAGAGTATCAAAGCCATGGGGTACATATTGGTGCAATAAAACCAAATGCTGAGGACTAAGTCCGTAAATAACGTTTGTTTCACCTTGGAGACGTCTTATTGCGACAAAACATTTTGGGCAACGGTCGTTAAAAAGCTCTAAATATACAGTAACTACTCATTTACATTACTTAAAAGATATGTGGATATCCCTAAATACTAAATTCCTTAGACTTCAGCTTACAAGCATATACAAGATGGTTTCATCTAAAAAAATAGTGACCTTAACTTCAAGAAACAAAGTTGTAGAATATTTCCGAAAGAAAATGAATATTCGACAATGAATGGTGATTAATTGCCACTTGACTTTTATACAACAGAAACAGCAGTGTTTGGTCTCCCAAAACTTTATTGTTTTAAAATAGAAATAACTAAAGCTATTCGAAGATTCATCGACATTGATCGATCATCGAGCTTAGAATCTCTTGCAGTTACAGCGTCTTGCCATTAGAGCATGGAACTGTTAAATGCCACGTCTTTGAGTGCTGAACTGATTCATCTTACGTACTTTTTTTGCTGGTGAAATAGTGGCAAACCTGTAATGGACTCTGATTCTATCGGTTACAGGTTGATGTTTTAGCTAATACAGTGCCTGTTTTTGCTTACTTTGTTGAAAATAGTTAAAACTTAAACTACTACAGGTTTTTAAACCTCAATTACTCCTTTGCTAATCATTCTATTCAAGATGTCTTGTTTAACTCTCTATGATTGAGTGAGATTGGTTCAACACAGTAGTGTCACCTAACTTAGGGTTGTGTTGTAAGCTGAGAATATTATAGTTAATTCCTAGTTTCATTAGACTTTATTGTCGCTGTAGTTTGTGTCCAATCTTTAAAGTATGCCACCGAAAGTTCAATTTCTAGTCGTACCTTGTAGGTATCAGAGCCATCGAAATGTCTCCGGCCAAAAATATTTAGTAGCATTAACACATCAAAATTCGTACTGAAAAGTGAAAGACAAAATAGTTATCACTGTACAAACATATTTATCCAAGCAAAAAATATTTTTACAAGCACAAAGGGTATTTCTCTTAGTGCACAAAAAGCAGATTACGTTCTGAGTCAGCGATATTGTGAGATTGGTTGGGAATTTTAAGTATGTATACAGAGTAAACAATGTTAAGGCCAGACCGCAAGACCGGGAGCAACATTTCCTTCTCTTAGCGAGAAGTGCGTTGGTTCTTTAACGTCCCTGTTAACCATTTCAGAGAAGAGAAAAGAGGAGGGGCCTACGGCTTATCTTCCTTCCCCGAGAAGACTAGAATGTTTTATAAGTAACCATTGTCAAAGTAAAGGCAGCAAATTCTCCTTAATTATTTTACGACCCTGAGTGTTTGCCCGGTCTGGAGTCCGGCGCTCTACAACGCGAGTTAGCCAAGCGCGAATCGTCAAAATTTCGAAAGTGGATTCCATTTCCCTCGTTATGATCAACTTCCTTTTTGTTTTCCTAATAATTTGTCGCCTCCTGTGTTGACCTTGATGTTTTGTAAAATGTTGCTGGAGATAAAGAAGAATGTATTTGTGGCCTACAAGAAGCTTGTAGGACCAAACTACCCAGTGTTAGTATGGTAATTCGACAAGTTTAATTAATTCAGGGGTTTTGCACAATGTCATGCAGAAATGGAATTGCATAATGCAATACCTTTACCCGATAATAGTATACACGAAAAAAAAAATTCAACTCGTGTTCCTCAAGAAAAATGCACTTTTAAGGAACACGAGGCAGAAAAAAAGGAAATCTACTTTAGAAGAAGGGTATTTCAGCTATAGATTGTGTGTCCTCAACTGTCCCAAATAAGTTATCGAAACTCTACTTTAATCATGATTTCTACCACACACCTCAACAGTCGCCAATAAAACTGCTCTTTAAATTGTTTGATTCGAAGCTCTTTCTGTGATTCTTTCAAGTAAACTGAGTTTAAATGGCGGAATTCCAATGTAGGGCTAGCCTAAGTTTTTAAAAATTCGATCATGACGCCACGTTTCATGAAGTCATGGTATAGACAAACTGTCTATGGCTTGGATTGTTTTAGGGTTACACCTTTAGGTACAATTTTTCCACTTACAGCAAATCAGTTTTCTTTTTAACCGATTTTGGGCATAAATATCTTAAACAGAAAATCGGGATCAAAATGTGGCGCTAGCCTAGTTTTTAAAAATTGGACCGTGATGCGAATATACTTTTACACGAGCGTTAGTTCGACTGTTATCCTCTCGTAACAGTGGATAGAGTTTTAATGAAGGAATTTGGGTTTGTTTATTATACATGACGTGATCACGTGACATGTTGACCAACATAATTTCTCAAGCTAGGCTTCCATATTCTGGTGTTTTGAATATATACTTAGCGTTTCGTGTCTTCTAAGAGACTCAGCCCAGTCACTAGTACCTTTTAAAGTTAGCCATAAAGTCGTTAAACGGTAAACAATGCGCTCGAAGTCCCTTTAAGACAATTTATTGTACGGCTGCGACTTATGCGTCATTCGGTAAAAAAGAAAACCACATAATTCTTATTTTTTAATAATCCTTATTTTTAATTAAGATAATACAGCTATGATAACGTTTATGTATACGCCCATAAGATAAAATTCACATGCAATAAAAAGGTCTAGTATTTGGTAACTCCTTCAAAATTTGTTACCCTAGAATTTTTAGGGCATAGAGATATGCTTGAATGTATAACAGAAAAGGATCATTTCCTAAAGTATAAAAAGCTTATCCAATTTATCAAACCCAAGAATGGTACAGAAGAAAGACGAGTTCGTCGCGTGGAAATAGAAGTTTACTGGTTGTAAAGATCTCTCAGTTGTTGACACGTCAAAGTGTTACTGGCACCAAACAGCCACAGAAGAATCTTTATTTCTCTGAGTGTTCAATTCACTTTTTGGTCGATATCTATTTAAAAGAATGCCATTTGGTATTTCATGTGCGGCTGAAGTGGCCCAGAAAATGGTTGAGAAACATTTTGGTAATATTTCAGTTGCATTACATATTTCAGATGATATTATCATTGGAAGTAAAGAAGAACAAGAACATGATTTAATACTATGCAAGGTCTTGACTAGAGCACGAGAGTGCAGTATCAAATTCAACCGTGACAAAATCTAATTTCGAGTAAGCCAAGTCAAGCGCGTGGGCGAAGTGGTTAGTGAATTGGGATTTTCACCAGGCCCAGAAAAAAATTCTGCTATTCACAATATGTGAATAGCAGAAACAACATGTCACAACAGGTTATCGGGTATGATCTCACTAACTACATCCCAAACATGTCTAAATTGACTGCTCCGCTGCGATCCTTGCTTAAGTGTGATGAACCATAGGCTTGGTTTTCAGAGCACGATACCGCTCTTACTATACTCAAATCAGTTCTCAGTAGTGCTCCAGTTCTACGATTCTATGACACAAATTTACTAACCAAGCTCCAAGTTAATGCCAGTAAAATTGGCTCAGGAGCATGTTTGATGCAACAGAACCAACCAGTTGCATATGCATCACGTGCCATGTCAAATCCAGAGGTCAATCATGCTCATATGGAAAAGGAGCTCTTAGCTATTGTTTTTGGCTGTGAGAGATTTAACATGTACACATATATATGGAACAGAAATTGAAGTGCTGTCAGATCAAAAGCCCAAGGTACCTCCTAGATTGAGACTTCGTTTACAAAAATATTATCTCAAAGTGAAATATGTTCCAGGGAAATTTCTTAAAATTTCTGATACTCTCTTTAAGACATTCGATCAGACCAGTGATCCAACTGGCAATGATATGCATCATGATACCTAGCATTTCATCCATAATGTTGCTACCAATCTCCCAATCTCGGATGTTAACTTAATAGAAATTACGAGAACTTAACCGCAATGATCCCACTATGAAAATGTTACTCAGATGTGCCACGAAGAGCTGGCCGGAACACAAGCGTGATGAACCCTCTCCTCTAAAATCTTTCTGGGATGTGCCGAATGACATTCATGTTACATATGGAATTTTACTCAAGGATATCAGGTTAATTATTCCATCATTATGGAGAAACGATATACTCCAGAAATTACATATTAGCCACTGTGCCAGTGAAAAAACCAAAGCTAATGCCTGCATGACAGTATTGTGGCCTGGCACGACTAAGCATATCGAAGAGATGGTTGCCAGTTGTGAAAAATGTATGAAATTTCAGATTAAGCTACCCAAAGAGCCCATGCAAACTCGAGAAATTCCATTATCGCCCTGGCAAATAATTGCTTCAGATGTGTTAGAGAACAACAATCAAGACTACCTTGTTGTCATAGCATTGATTATTATTCAAAGTATATCGAGGCTCACAAGCTTAGCAGCAAAAAAAGGTA